>NC_030990.1:483267-763014 GCF_000149955.1 Fusarium oxysporum f. sp. lycopersici 4287
GTCGTTGGTCCAGGTAGACCGCTGTTAGCCTGCCGCGAGGGTGACTCGTACCGCATTGACGTCACTGGCCATCGAGCTGTTGCGGTGAAAGAGCGAAGAAGCGCCGTTCTTGCCCTTGGCCTCGACGATCATGAGGTACTTGTTAAGTCCCTGGAGGGAGTAGACCTGCACGGCCTCAAAGAGGTTGTCCTCAGTGTCCTGGAGGATGATCTGGGACTGGGAGCCGAAGCTGCCGGGGAAGTTGCCAATAGGCATGCTGGCGCGGTAGATGCGGCCGTTATCACCGGCGAAGAACAGGTACATGTTCTTGCTGTCACCAATGACGGTCTGGTCGATGGGACCGTAGGCAGCGTTGGCGATCTCGCCGGTGAAGAGAGGCTGGGCAGCAGACCAGCCGTTGGGGTTAGTAGGGTTGCTGGAAGTTCTGTAGGAGAACTTGGTAGGACCCCACTGGTGGGCGAGGATCCAGATGTTCTTAGGCTTGAAGAAGAACAGGGTGGGGGCAACTGCCGTAGAGGTCATGCCGGTCTGGGTGGCGGAACTGAGCTGGTTGAGGTTGGAGACGGGGCTGAAGGCCATGGATCCCCAGCCGTTGCCGTAGGTGGTGGCGTAGACGAGCTGGCCGCCGTTGTAGGGAGCGACGGTGAAGTCCTTGAGAGAGACCCAGGGGGACTTGGGCTGGGCGAGGGCACCGCTAGAAGTCCATTTGTAGGTGGTGGGTAGAGCGCACTGGGCTGAGACATCGCCGACGGAGGCGAGGAGCAGCAGACCTGTGGAGAACAGGCTGAGATCGTTGCTGAAGAACTTCATGGTGATGGTTGAGGAGTTGAGGAGATGAGGTGAGGTTGGGATGATACAAAAAAAAGACTGATCGACGAGGAAGAAGTCAGTATATTATATATGACTTAGTAGATGGACTATGTATGGCGAGATGGCCCTTAATTTGTATGGGGATCATTCGTTGCTGGGGAATAATCGAGCTGGCATTGGAGGAGAAAATATCGTGTATCCACAGGAATACAACGATACAACACAGACTTGTTCTAGATCATCCAAACAATGACCCAAACAAGGATCGATCGAGGGTGCTGAACGAGTGTAAACGAGCATGTTCCTTTTGGAACCACGGAGACGGATCCGAGTGTTTCTTCTTTTGGATTAGCTCGATCGAGCCAGGTACACTTGGCTTACGCTAATTTAACCAGAAGAGAAAAGTAGCCTTGCTTGTTACAGAATGCTGTGGTGCGAGTCAGCTTGAACGTGCGTTTGCCTGAAGCTGAAGCAGTGACGAATACACATGTTTCTGCGTTTTCCATTTCAAGAGTATAAACTTTCTTGTTTGGGTCCTGCATTGCGTGCAGGAAACGTGACGAAGCGGTAGACACGGCATGTTTCTCAGCTTCATCTAAACAGAATCGATTTGCCAAGCTGAATCATAGTGGGTTTCATCTTGGCAGGCCTGGTTTCAGCCTCCACTTTGTCATCTCATTGGGCCTTCCCGCGGGATACGAGAAATCCAGAGACAGGCCTGACCACCACATGATGTCCTTTCCCAAATGGACTGACGCGGTCATTACTATGAACAGTCTAGTTTACGATGCCATGTGGCGAGCAAATGTGTATGCACCCCAGGAACCCAGCTGCGCAGGAAAAAATTACAGCGGGATATTGGCGCACCTATAGAATTGCACCGTTCACCGTCTTTGATGTAAAGCCCGTCGGTAAATCTAGTCAACCCCCCAGATTCGTCCCTGAAAAACAACCCCGGCACGGCAAAGGGCCTCATTAGGCTAAAGGCATCGGGGTCAACGATTGTCATATATTACTAGCGTGCCAGTAGAATTAACTACTGATATGTTGTTTCACACGCGGTCTGTTATTCCGCCTATCAGACTCAACTTGGTATTTAACAGTAAATTGTATTTTAGCCAGATTTGGTGTAAGCGGGCGAATTAAACTATGCGAGTCGCACAGGAAATAGGGAATAGCAAACACAGAATGCGGGGGATGAATGCGGAGTGCATACAGCCGTGTAAGTCAAAGATATCATGAACTTGGAAGTGTTGATGAGGATGGGAATTTTGGCGGTGAGGGTGAGGGGGATTGAGCAAGATGACTTCAGATAAGGCTGAATGTTTTCCCACGGAACTCGGCTTCTTTCATGTCTGATGTTAAATGTCAAGGCGAGAACAAAGTGGGTTTGTCATAGCGTGATGGACGTCCCCTTGAAACGCCAAGTAATATCCGTTTCCTGGAAGAGATAAGATAGGACGACCAAAAGGGGGAATGGAAGCGAGACGTAGTGCTACATACTGATAAGATAAGAGGAATGAAGTCACTGAAGCTCACCCTATACTCTAAGAATATTTTGAATAGAGAATAATTAACACACCACAATAGCTTGATCTTGATGTTAATAGAGAGTAATAACAAATTTTTAAACAGTTCTATAAACCTTGTGGTTTAAAAAAGATCATCAAGCTCTTCCTAAGTCTTAAACCTTGTATTTCTAGCAAAGACTTAATTTCTAAACTTCTTCTCTAATAATCCGAGCCACAGTGGTGACCATAGTTACTTCAACTAAGCCCCTACGCAACGTCGACTAAACAGTATAGCATAAAAAAAGTATATTTCTAGGACAGATATCTAGTACACATCTATTCTAAGCAATCTATGCATTCGGCATATGATCCTTCATCCAATTCTCCTTTTCTATCCGTAATGATCTCTGCCCCCATTTAATAGTGATCCACGCCCCAATCGCTCCCCAAACCGACGGAACTGCCCATCCCAGCGTATATCCAACCTCAACAGGCAACACCCAAGCCAACACGATCAAAACAATGCTCACAACCGACCCGGTAATCGCCCAGGCCCAGAGCATCTCAACAAGCATCCTTCTAAACCTCGGCGACGCGTTATATCGCGCCATAGCAGCTTCTCTATACTCCTTCCCGCCACCCCCATCACAAGCTGTGATATCCTCCATGATCGTGAATGTGAGGGGAGGATATTTGTCGCCGATGACGTGGGAGCTTAAGCGGTGCCAGCGAAGTCTCCAGCCGAAATGATACGCTATCCCGGTCCAGATCATGTATGTGGTTACCATTAGTATACCGACCGGCATGATGATACTCAAACCCCTCATCATCGGCGGATCAGGTATGCTGAACCCAATCATAAGAGCCGTCATGACAAAGTACGGTGGGCCGAGAACAAGATGCACCGTATCAAAACTCCATCGTCCTGCACCGTTAAGAGGACGATAAGTATCACGCTTCAACGCAAGCCGTAAACCGCGAAGACCATATTCTCCACCTGATATAAACCCAAACATTGCCGTGATGATGGCAAACATAGCGCCCGGACGTAAATCGGTCAGGTTTGAGATTGTGAAGTAAAAGATAATCGGGATGAGTGTGCATTCTGTCAAGATGAGGAACCAAAACAGGAAGATCATGAGTTTGTGCTCGTGGAGGTTATACGGTAGTGGTGGAGGACCGCGGGCGATAGTATCGGGCTGTTCATTTTTGCTCGGCATAGACGGTGTGCTCGGAGCAGAAGAGAGCGCTATATTTTCTGTAGTCGACACATTATTCGATGTCGTCGCCATTGTGAGAAGAATTGGCGTGCATAACCTTAAAAATAAGCTTATTTTACAAAAACACTACAGAGGACACAAAAAGCACCATTAAATCACTCAGGGGCATTCGGTCGGTTTTATTAGACAGTTCTAACGGTTATGGCGTACGTCAGTGGCAAAAGATTAGTGACAGACAAGTGCGTCAGAACGGTCTTGGTATTTGGAGAGTTGGGGGCGGATGGAGCGGGTGATGATGCTATTTTTGCTTGGCGTGAGCGCTGAGGATGCAATGCCAAGGGATTGGAAAACAAGATTGGCTCTCTGGAGAGGCTTGGTTAGAGTGTAGTGTTGGTGATAGGAGATTTAAATCCGGGGATGTAACGTCGAATGCGAGAGAATTGGATCGATGATGACTGCTTTTGGTCTTCGGCTTCGTTTTTACTAACTGGAGTGTTTCGTACTCGCTCTTTGAGATGGTTTTGAATAGGTTCGCCATTGTGGGATGATGGTCAACTTCAACACTGTCAGCCCAGCACGCAAGATATTGCAGCAATGCAACCACAGAACCAGAACAGAGTTCAAGTTTACTCCAGTGGATTGCACGAAAGAATGAGAAGAGATGATACTGATAACTCATCATTGGCACACGTAACTACCGGCGTTGATCTACAATAGCACCAGCGTCTTATTACCGACCCGGACGTCCGTACGGACAAGGGTGATGATCAGACCATCCCTCCGCATCTTCCGGGCCGTTTCGTCAACCGCAGACACACCAATGCCGAATAAAACCAGACTGCTTCATGCGACTTTAGTAGTGGGCCTAAACAAACTCTTCCTACGTCTGAACTGACCAGCAAGCTTCAAATCTCATGCTATACTCGTACCAGAAGACGAGGCATAACACCGAGGACAATAATACTCTGTAGAGATCGGTTAACACATATAATAACGCCGCCCGAACGCGAGATCGGTAAAGCCGAAAGCTTATTCTTTCGCGAGCTTCGCGAGCTCGAATGCGATGCTATAGGTGGAGGAACAACCGCGCGGCCTTTTTACGCCAACGTGTCGTGAGTAATGTCCACGCATAGAGTTCTTTTGCAAAGCAAGGATCAGTTGTCGTCGGAATAAATTATCCATCGAGAAGGACATGGTTAGTAATGTGATCTGAACTCGACAGAGATCGCCTTACTATCAACACCGCAACGTGAACACATCGGACACAATCAACTCCCTAGATCTTCGCACCAAAAACAAAACATGGGTATTCGTGTACTGTTCTAACCTAACTCCCCCCTTCAGAAGTCCAGTCCCTTCTCCTCTTCTAGCTCGTCACCAGGTCCGGAAAATACCTCTTAAGACTACTATCCAGCATCCGTATCCCCACCGGCTTAACGAGATAATTATCCGCACCCGCCTTACTCGCCGCCTCCCTATCCATCTGGCTATCCTGCCCCGTGACGATAAACAACACCGATTTGCTCGTCTTCTCCAGCGCTCTGATCTGCCGCGTAGCGCTAATACCATCGCAGACCGGCATCTGGAGATCCATGAGGATGAGGTCGATCGGTGAGGAGGTCTGCTGCTTCTTAAAGAGCTCTACTGCCTGGTGCCCGTCTATGGCGCTTAGGTAGGGAAGACCGCGCTTTTTGCAGTACATTTCTAGGATGCGCAGGTTCACTGCGTTGTCGTCCACGATGAGGGTCATGGGTTTTGAGGTGGTGGGTGGGATGAGGGGGCGGATGGGGAGGTCGATTGTAGCTGCTTCGATTTGGGATACGGCTTTTGCGACGGATTCGTTTAGAAGTGCTTCGGTTGTTCGTAGAGCGACTGAAGAGCTGGTGACGGAATCGTAGCCTTCGTCTGAAGTTGACTTTTGATCGCTCTCGGTTGTTGGGTCGGGGGGTGTCAGGAGGGATTTCGGATCTTCGACGGGCGCGGGAGATGGTTGTGAGGATGTTCTTGTCGATCTACGTAGTCGTGCGAGTAGGTCATCTGCTTTCTGGAGCGCAGAGTCCAGCGTAGATGATGAGAATGGCCCATTGACGAAGACGATATCGGTACATGATTCGGGAACGTCTGATTCATCCGAGTTGGGGACTAAGCAAATAGCGACTTGCCCCTTCGGTAGTCTAGAGTGATATTTCTCTCGCTCGGTCGAATCGCGTATGTAGTCAATGATATTGAGGCAGTCTTGCGAGTCGTTCGATAAGGAAAATCCATTTCGGGACAGGTATTTCGCTAGGTTCGAGGATAGCTGCACGTCGGGGGGATCGGACGGCAGATGTTGGTAGCTCAACGGCAAGTGCTTGAGTTGCAAGGTTGTTATTTCGGTGGGAGGAGAACCCGAGGGACGAACGTCGCGGAACGTCGCGCGGAAGTGAGAACCGCGATTAACATCTGACGACACCAATTCGATCGAACCGTGAAGCAGTGCAGAAAACTTGGTCGCGAGGGTCAAGCCAAGTCCAGCGCCGGTTGAGTGCTCGCCAACTTTCTCGTATAGATCAAAGATGCGACCTTGATCTTCAGGAGGAATGCCGCAGCCAGTATCCTCAACATCCACCACGAGCGTCTTTGTGTCTTGTGTATAGGATTGTGTGACGGTGACTACTCCTTTGGTCGTGTTCTGTACAGCGTTTACGATGAGGGGAAGGATACTGTCTCGGAAGAGGTTGATGTCGATTCGAAGGCCTTCGGAGTCTGGTGTGAGGTTGTGATGGAAGAAGACGGGGGCTCGTGTACGCGTGTCCCTAAAGGTGAAGTCGGCCAATGCCTTGACGAGCGCCGTCTCCAGAGACTCGATGCCATGCGTAGCGTATTGTCGTTCGGCCGCAGCGATATCTGCCCAGCGGTTGAGAGTGATCATACTGTTGACAGTCGACATGAGCTCTCTGCCCGCAGTAGATATTGTATCGAGGTAGATGGACGACTTCCCCAGCTCAGCAAGCGGCTTCATTATCGCCTCCACGCCAGGCCGCAACGCCGAACTTCCAGGCATTGTCAACGCCTTTAGATCTTCCGTCAATAGTTCTGCGGCGCCGAGGATACCGTGAATCGGGGTTCGGAGCTGGTGCGATACGCCGCGAAGGAACTTCTCTTTCGCTCGCATGACTTCTGTAAGGAGACGTTTCTGCCATCGCTGGGTGAGCATGGTAGCGCAGGTGTGCACAAACCAAGAATCGACATCGTCAAATATTCTTCGGAAATCCTTTGTCGCAACGACAAGGACCGAGGGGCCGAGTTTCGTTTCGCATTGTGCTGAGATGAAGCGTACTACTCGATCTTTAGGTGGCTCGTCGAAATTGGAGTTCGCGATAAAGTCCTCGATGTATTCATCATCCTCCCACAATCCATGCTTCAAATCTGATGTCGTCGCGGGGTACGGGACCGTTGATTGATCGGTGCCCGTAGACTGCAAACTTATTGACTCGTCGGGGAAGGCTTGTCGAAGGATCCGGAGGATAGGTTCTTGGATATCGTCGCCGTCGGGCTCTTGTTGAACGGCTGCGATAAGCTCAACAAATCGGTGACGTTCTCGTTGGCGTCGTGCTCGTGCACATTGTATTATATCGTGAACGATCCAGTCGGCTAATCGAGCTAGTGCAAGCTGTTGTGTCTTGGATAACGAATCTCGACCCGTCGCTGACGCTACGCACAGCGAACCGAGTCCGACACATTCACCCGACTCGTGTTGCATTCGGAGCGGGACACCAGCATATGCGACGAGTCCACCGTGTTCAACGTATGGCGACTCGCGAAATCTCCAGTCCTGGAGCATGTTTGGCAAGAGGAAGACATTCTATCGAGGCTTAGCGAAGGGCGTCAGAGAGGTAGCAGTGACTATACTCCGGGTGGTTGAGTCACGGTATGTGCGCAGAGGGTTTCACCACGGGGAAGAATAGCGAGTTGAAGGCCTACCGTGGCCAGACGAATGTAAACATTGACATCCAGCACACCAACAACAGCATACTCCCAGCCCGACGACTCTTGAGCAAGACACGCCTTCTCCTGTAGTCCCGCAAGGAGTTCAGGCTCGTTGTCTAAATCCCTCGCATAATACCATAGCATAGACAGCCTCAGCCTTTCATTCTTTGCCAAACGCGACCGCACATATTTCGAAGACGACGCACAATGCGCTTCCGGCGGTATCGACGACGGACCGAACGGATCTGGCTTCGGAGGGTAGAAGGACGAATCGACGTCGGAAGTCCACGGCTCTATCGGGGCCTTGAAGTTGTTGGCATCGAAAACGGGGCCGATCGCCTTTGGACGGGGAGGGAGAGAGTGTTTATCGATTGTTGAGGAGAGGAGCGCGGCATCTGCTTTGGGGAAGAAATGCATTTAGTGATGATTATCTAGGAACTGAATTGAATTGAATTTGACGAGGCATGGGTGTGGGAACTTTTAGGGAAGGGATCGTCGAAAATTAAATTGTTAGAGGAATTGAATTCAAACTGAATTGAATTTGATGGAGATGGAGAAGAGAGGGAGGGGCTCGTGACCCAAACTTAACGCGGGAATGACAGACATTTTTAGGGGCTGACAAAGATGTCGTCATAATTGTTCATGCCGAGACAAGCGCTATTTAGACCGTTTTTATTTCTTCAATTCCTCGGATTAGAGGACCCTTTCTCTTTGGGTAGAGTGTATGCACTTCATTCAGCTAAAAACCCCTGCTCACAATGATACCCCGAAACCTGCGGTCATTCTTCAAAAGTCATGGGTCGCTTTTGCTAGCCTCTAAGCCCCAGACATGCTGATCTGCCGCTACACTACCTAGATACCAGAGTCATCCTGAGTCGCGTTGTTGTGCTTGTTAAACATTGTATAATACGCAGCCCAGTTTGCACACGTCTCGGAGTACGTAGGCAAGATCCCCGAATTTTTAAACATAGGTCCAATAACTTCAGGGGACTCAACGAACTGAAGCGCCAGACCACCCGATGCGTGGAAAGCGATCTGAGGGCGGAGCATTAATTCCGAGGATCGAGATTGGGGAGTGCGGCGAAACTTACATGACAGTGCATTAGCCAAACACCAGGGTTGTTGACTAGAAAATGTTAGTCCCGTATACCACTAAAATAAAGGGATTACTTACTTTGGAAGGCGATAATAATGTATCCATCGACTGGTAGGAGTACAACATCCCGACGCGGAGGATTGTCCAGCTGAAGATTAAAGTTTTTCGGGATTGAACTCTTCAGTTCCAGAATCGAGAAGAACAAAGTCATGTCCGTGCACATGAATAGGATGCGCGACAGGTGCTTGCGTCTTGTAAACCTTGCGATGCCCCTTTGTCGTAGAGTTATGAATCGACTCGGTAAACTTGCCCTCGATAAGAAAAGCAACCCACGTTCCATTCTTGTAGTCGAGAGTCACAGGTTCATATCCAACAGGAAACTGAGGGTTATCCCATCCTTTTTCAGAAGCAATCTTGACGAGACTTAGGCTCGGTTCTGCCCAGTCAAGATAGAAGGACGAATTGGCGAGGACCCATTTGTGCATCAGGGAGTCCTTCTTGAATTCGTTGGGATACCCGACGAGATGCACCTTGAATGAGTTTTTGATGTAGTCCTCATTGTGCTGTGTGATGTTACGCTTCACAATGGGTTTGAGTTTCTCACTGGGCTCGTCTTGGCACCCGTAGCAGATGTTATCCTGTCTGGGGGGAGGTGTCCAAGGGATAGACTTTGAAGTAGCGTCGTAGCGGATGATGCCAAGATTGGACCTCGCGCCGCCGTTCTGACAATCGCGAGCGTGCATCCAGAAGTTCACGTTTCTGCTATTATGCCCCTTGACAGCTGTTGCATTGACAATAATGTCGTAGCGCTGGCCAATGGCGATGTTGATCATGTCTGTTTCGTAGGGCTCAATGGGGACAAAGTCGGTGGCCACGACCCAGAATTTATGGCTGTCAATCCAAAAGGTTGTGTGCGTTGAAGCAGCGGTGTTGACGAGGCTCATTTTGTAAGTCTTGTTTTGCTCGAAGTGGAATGATGTGAGTTTGGAGTCACCCTTGCAGTTCTTGTCTAGAGAGGGACAGCAGTAGTATCTTCCGTTGCCATTCATAAGCATGCTGTCAGGAGCTGGAGGGCGGCCTTTTGGCTGTTAGTACTAATGAGATTCTGCTGGAAGAGGGAGCAGTACCTAGGTATTCGAGTTGGACTTGGGAGAAGGTAGTTTTGTGAAAGTTATCAGTGATGAGAACTGGTCCAAGATCAACATCGTAGTTCATGCTAGTCGGCCCATTGATCTTGAGAGCGCCTGCTAGCCCATCGGCATCTAACCTAGCGTTAGTAGGAAATGGTGATAGAAGAGCTTAGATACTAACACTGTAGACTGAAGTGGCCTAAGATTGTTAGATATTGTCAGCAATTTGAGGAGATATGACTCACTGTGATACCACGATGTTCCATATTGTGTAGCTCTCCAACTGTAAGTGAAGTTTTCACCCGGCTACACCTGTCAGCACTCTGGAGGTTAGTGTTAGAAGGCGTTCAAGGCTTACTGGGATCGGGCATTCTGTCACGCCTGATACGCCGTCCATCCAGTTGGTATTTAGTTGGCGGATACCATGCCAGTGGATCGAAGTGCCGTTGAAGTTGGTCAATTTATTCACGACAGTGATTTCTTGCAAACGGTCAGACCAGATATGGACGCAAAGAGGTAGCAAAGCAACATGACTTACCAAACGTATCTCCCCAGTTCCCCTCAAGAGTCGGTCCAGGATACGTTCCATTGAACAGCATCCGATCAACCCAGTATCCATCAGGTGCGATCCTTTCATTAGTAACGTACAAAAGAAACTGCATCCCTTCAGTATCGGCCTCAAAGCGCAACAGATGAATGACTTACCTTGCGAACTTTGCCCTCTGGAATGATCTCCTCATAATCGGTATAGATGTCAAAGTCAGTTGACCAGCACTTCCTATTCGTAGGTGAGTTGCAGGCTCCATCAATAGACTTTGCATCGAAAGCATCAACAAGGGAAAGATCTTGAACCGGGGAGTATGTATGAGAGAACTTGGTTTGGTCTGTGAACCGGTGGATGAAGAGAAACTCTGTGAGTCTCTTCCAGAAACCCATATTGGAAGGCTTGAAGGGTAACCGGTTGTAAATGGGGAGAAGAGGGTAGGAATGGCAGCTGGAAAGAAATGGAGGGCTACGCGGACCCTGATGGAGAAGAGATGTTGATATAAACGCCCAACACAGTATCTTCTCACAATAACCCATGCTACCCAAACATTTTATGATAAGCAATACTGCAGCGGCTGAGAAGCCATGAACTAAAATGTAAAAACCCGCATGGTGGCGCCAGAGATTACGAACGAAGTCATCGTCAACACCGCCATATCAGCACCAACTCATTCGTCAATACCACCCCCAACGTCGTAATATTTGCGTCGGTCTAGGCGTGAGCTTTCTACCGGCATATGTGTAGTATCCAAATTGAGGAATCTGAGCAGCGCTGAAATGCAGGATTTCAATAATGCGATGCAGAGGGTAAGCCATACATGCAGCTGAGAGCGGGGAAACACCAAAATACGGCGTGCGTGGTGTTGATGGATGATAAGATGATATGGCGTTATCTTGATGATAAGATTATACCTCAGCTTATGATTTTAAAGACATGGTCTAATTTAGTCGAGTATTGGATTAGGCATGTCTCAGTTTCCCACACTACGAGTTTGCATCAATAGTCTTTGAACTATTGACCCAAAGCGGATGTGACACTACCCAAATGGTTTTGGCACGAACTGCTGGCGAGCGAGCTGATTGGACGAGCAAGTATCCTCGCTGGGCGTCGTGCAGTTTTGAGGGATAATTTATTGAAAGGTTAGGTAGGTTAGATGCGACTTCGTGTAGAGGGTGACGGGTTGTGCAGATTGCTGACCGGTCTTGGCCGGGAGGATGCAGGTAAGCTGCGTGGCTGGATGAGGTTGTATCGGTGGGCTAAGATGCTAGACGGCGTGGATTTGGAGTATGACAATGGTTTGTTCTCGTTTGACTAGGTCTGTTCACTCAGTATGAGCTTGAATTTGCCGACATTGTGTTCCGGAGAAGGAAACTGAGGTATTAAAGGCCCAACCCCTCATAGTATCTTTTGATCAATAGCACCGCCAACTATCGCCATCATGGCTACTCCCACGGACCCCCTCAACTTCATCCCCGCAGACGTATTCTTCCCCACCGTTCCCAATTTCACTAAACCCTCGGAGATTCTTACCGTTGAATCATCTGCTTCAACATCCCCCAGCGATCCTCTTCGCTATGCTGCACACATCACTCTAAAGGGTGAGCCCAACACTCACTGTCTAGTCCAGTTCGCATCGCCGCAGATCTGGAGAGTCAGATATAATCCAAAGTACACTGCTGTTTCGGATTATGATGATTTCAACTCGTGAGTTCCCTTTGTGAGCTTTTGAATGTTTGGTGCTGACGAGAGCAGGCGTACTATCGTTAGAGATACTTTCTCTAGTTTGGTAGATGACCTTCAGCAGGAGTACAGGGACTCTGAGGCTTGGAACTCACATCCTGCTCAGGAGGGATGGTTTTGGAAGACTTCTTTTGAGCAGAAGGCCCCAGACCATTGGGTTCTCACTGTTAGTCACCCAGCACCCCATCATACTATCATCTAACATCCTCTAGACAGTTGAGTACGAGACCAACGAGTCCACTGGTGTCCCAAACACAGCTCTCCACTTCTTCGCCTCTCCATTCCGCATCGTCGTAAGTATCCTTCAAACACTCACATCTCCAATCTCACATCATTAGGCGACAAGGAAGCTCAAGGCTCTCGACGCAGACCCGGCGTTCTTGAAGACCGTTGGTATCGACACTGTGTCTGAGTACGAGCAGATTATCTGGCAGACAACCGACCAGACATTCTCTTATCAAGGTAATCCAAGCATCGGTGCTGTGAACAATGTCGTTTTCAACATCAAGAAGCCTGGGTCAGCGGCGTATCTTGGTTTTGGAGAACAGGGTGGACGGACTGTTATAAAGAAGCCCACTTATCTCAACTTCTTCTGTAAGTATAATGTCACGATACAATGGAAGTTGCTGACGAGTTAGGCTATGATAACTTCAACTACTCGAAAGTCTATGGTCTTGGAGCTCTGGATACCCGAGAGCCACTGTGAGTATTGCTTAAAATATGTTAGCCACCGTCTAACCGAGCAAACAGTTACCACTCTACACCTTTCTTCCTGGAGATGAACGGCACTCCGGATCGAAAGAATGTTACTGGCGTTATGGTGGATAACTACTCTCAAGTTGCTATCGATCTTGGCAAGAATGATTCGCATACCATCAGTGTTGCCACGCGCTTCAATACCTTTGATGCGTGGATTCTTACAGCTGATGATGTACCAAGGATGATTTGGTGAGTATGTAGTCCATTTGAGGAGCATCGCTTACTCACTGTCACTAGGCAGTATACCTCCATCGTCGGACGACCTAAGCTCAAGCCCCGATTCATTCTGGGTCATCATCAAGCATGTGAGTTCTACGACATTCCCTACGCCCACATTCATGACTGACATATCAAGGCTATGGTTACTCGAATGAAGGAACTGTTAACAACGTCGTACAACGGTACAGAGACTCCGACATCCCATTAGATGGGATGCATCTCGATGTCGACTTCCAGGCAAGTCCACTCTCGAAACAGCTGAGCTTGACTGACCACAACAGGATAAATACCGTACTTTCACCAACAGCAACAAGAATTTCCCCAACGTGGGATCGTTCCTGAACGGTCTGAAGGCCAAGGGAGTGAAGAGCTGCACCAACATCACTCCCATTCTCACTATCCGACCCTCGGATGAAGGTCCCTACAAAGCACTGGACAGCTTCTGGGACGTGAACGATAAGAAGAATCCAGAGACCAAGTAAGTCGCGGCGGCTTCTCAGCCGACATTGGCTAACAGGTATAGTCTTCTGGTCGCTGATAAGCGATACCTCGACGGTCTGCCCAACAACCAACCTCTTTGCTGGCGCTACGACGGCGGTCTTCAGAACCTGGACCCTAACAACGTCAACCAGCGTGAGAGATTTGCAGACTATATCGGTGCTCCTGACTATAGGGACGACTATAATTTCTCTGAAAACTATGACAGTGGTTATCCATTTCACGGTGGTGTTAGCTATGGCACTAACCTCGGAACTGTAAGTCTCTTTGTTGTGAACGATGCGATGCATCTTATTTAACATGTACAGCCCGGATTCTATCCTGATCTGAACAGAAAGGCTGCGAGGAAGAAGTGGGGAGAGCAGTATCAGTATCTCTTTGACAACGGTCTCGAATTCGTCTGGCAAGGTATGCAAGCATCAGCTGTCAGGTCTATTGACTCATAATGACACTCTCAATAGACATGACAACTCCCGCCGCCGCGAAATGTTACGGCGATTCCCTCGGGTACTTTCCCCCTCCCTCCTTCACCTAACCTTTCTAACAATACCAGTTTCCCCTCCCGCCTCCTCATGACAGACGACAGCTACACCAACCCCCCCAAGACCAAAACCGCCATCGAGCTCTGGAGTCTCTACTCCTACAATCTCCACAAAGCAACGTACCACGGCCTCAACAATCTCAAAGGCCGCGAGAACAAACGCAACTTCATCATCGGCCGCGGTAGCCAGACCGGCATGCATCGCTACGCTGGGCTCTGGACCGGCGATAATGGTAGTTCTTGGGACTTTTTCAGAATCTCCGTTGCGCAGGTGCTTGCGTTGGGGTATAGTGGTTTGAGTATCGCTGGTGTAGATATGGGTGGTTTCACTGCTGATCCAGCTAATACATTGCCGAATCCGAGATGGTGTGATCCGGAGTTGTTGATTAGGTGGTATTCGGGGGCGTTTTTGCTGCCGTGGTATAGGAATCATTATTTGCAGCATCCTGAGGCTAGTTCAGGGGGTTGTAAAGCTTTCCAGGTAAGTACGGTCTGCAATATCTGGGCGAGATACTGATAAGAATAGGAACCCTGGGCTTACGGTGATATTCTGAACAACTTCCCCGGTCCTCTTCCACCCGACCAAGCTGCTTTGTATCGCTCCGTTGTACCTGTTTGCCGGTATTACGTACAGCTTCGATACTCCCTCCTCCAAGTCCTGTACGACTACATGTTTGCCAACCTGATCAACGGTCTACCAGTCGCACGTGCAATGGCAAGTCCCGCATCTCCCCAAGGCATGACTCCGTTACTAACCCACCAAGCTCGTCACCGATCCCTTTGACACAAGCCTCTTCAATTCCAACCAAGGATTTATCGACAACCAGTACCTTCTCGGCCATAACATCCTGGTCTGTCCTCAGGTTGAGCAAAAGGCAGGACGTCGCGACGTGTATCTTCCAAACTCTGATAATTGGTATCCCTCCAACCTTCGTGTTAACAACCAAGGATTTGGACCAGATCCGATTCTCAAACATGCTGCTGTGTTGCAGAAACCAGCTCCTGGTGGGAAGATTGTGGACTATGATTGTCATATTCCTGATGCTGTTGCGGATCCAGAGCAGGTCGCTTATGTCACTCCTGTGTATATCCGAGGAGGTGAGTAGAGACTTCCGGTGACATGGATAAAGCTGACAGTTGTGAAGGTGCTATCATTCCTCAGCTTGATGTTCGTCAGTGGGTCAAGGAGGGCGATCTGAACTCGCCTACCATTCATGTATACCCAGGTGGCAAGACTACTGTAAGCACTACTCCAACGCTCAAACACCTTACGCTAAGTGTTCTTGTAGTCATACTCGATGTATCTCGACGATGGTGTCAGTCGCGACAGTGCACCCATCGATTTGCCCCAGCACAAGTACAAAGACGCAGCTCAATACACCAAAGCAAAGGGTTTCTACCGCGAAGTCAAGTTTACTCAGGTACAAACACTCCTAGCCCTATCACTGCTGTCACAAACTAACAGAGCTCCAGGAAAACACCAAGACAAACCGTAAAATCACCATTCGGCACCAGTGGGACGGCTACGACGCCAAAGCAACAATCGGCGACACCTACAACTTTGCCATCTGGACCGTTCAAGCCACTGCACCGCCCGAGTCACAAATTAGTGTCGACTTTGAGGATGAGAACGGGATGACTGTTATCGACTCTGGACTGACGTCGACTTATATCGTAGGTCGTGGTGTTTTGACGGTTAGCGTACCGGTGCATCTTGTGCCGTCGCTCAAGACACCTCAGAACTATACGCAGGGCTCTTTTGCAGATCGTTACCTGGCTATTAATGTCAGTGGGCTGCCTTGAGAATGGCATGGGGTATTGGATGGGGACACTCTCTTTGCGTCGTTTATTTGGGTTGAAGTCATTCATGAAACATTGGCCAGATTAAAATACCATTCATTACTTGCATCGTATTATTGACACGTGGAGATTTGGGCAGGCAGTGTTAGCGCTAAAGTCACGCTAGGTACCTCGTTGGCTTCAAGAGTATCTCGATTCGAACCACGTACTTATGATAGGGTTATACTATTCTAACACATGATCACGGTTCCTCATTAGATTTACGATCATATTGTTCAAATATGATGACAAATGTTTTCTCTGGCCATCTTAGGCTGCTGGACACCGCCTTTGGGCCGTTTCTCTTCAACGCCCGCTCATAACCGTCTGTGTCACATTGGGCTGCGAACAGTAACATCCGGTGCTACAATGATGAGATGTTCCTTCATGTCAATTAATTCACAGTCTTCAGTGTGTTTTCCTGTTGAATTAGCCCATGCACCAGACGAACAGCACTCAAAATAGACATCGTGCCACGAATCATTAGTGGAGCAGCAAACACCTTGTCCATGTCTGCATCGTGTCTTTGCTGCACCTGCATAATCTACGACATGCATACCCGCAACATCCTCCTCAATCAAGTGTCTTGCAGGAACACGGATCGCCAGTACATCCGCCAAGGATCAGGGCATCATATCATCAACACCACGAAAGGCGGTCATTGACTCACGCCATCGCCGATACGTACTACGTTGGCAATCCACTTGGGCATCAATTATATCACTTAATCCAAGGATACAAAACTCTGACTCATGACAACAAGTTCAAATTTCTACCTGCCAGCAAATCTAGCATCGTGTACCATCCCCAATATGCATGCCACATCATCGCGATTCCACCAGTGGGGCTTCACCGCCAAAACTCATTAATCGGTATGGATACCTATTTCAAGCCCTACAATTCTCCTCAATTCTCCCCTCAAACTGCCCATCACTTTTCTCCAAATATTCCCTGTCTCATCAAATGTCCCGCCAGAAGAATGCGTCTCATACACACCAAAACCTTCCAGCTAGAGGAATTCTACGGCCAGCCTCCCGAATATGCCATTTTATCACACACATGGGGTCCCGACGAGGCCACGTACCAAGACTGGCAGGGCAACCTCGAGCTGATGAAGCTCAAGAAAGGTCATCAGAAGATTCGTCGCGTCTGCGAGCAGGCGAGAAAGGATGGCCTCATGTATCTCTGGTGCGACACCAACTGTATCGACAAGAGCAGCAGTTCAGAGGTCTCTGAGGCGTTGAATGCCATGTTCTCTTGGTACAAGAATGCATCGGTTTGTTATGTGTATCTGAGTGATGTGGCGCCCATTGATACGGGCGCTTTTGATCCGATGGTGCAGTTTAGACAGTCGAGGTGGTTTACGAGAGGTTGGACACTGCCTGAGCTGTTGGCTCCTACGTCGGTGGTTTTCTTTGCGAATGATTGGACGACTATTGGAACGAGAAAGACGCTTGCAAACACGATTTCGTTCGTCACCAAGATCGATCAGCAATATCTCGACTGCACCTTTTACAAAGCTAGTATCGGCGAGCGCATGTCTTGGCTATCCAAACGAGAGACTGAAAGGGTCGAGGATATCGCATACTGCATGCTGGGTATCTTCGATATCAACATGCAAATCATTTACGGCGAAGGAATGCGGGCGTTCATTCGACTACAGGAAGAGATCATTCGTGTTTCTAACGACCAAACACTCTTCTGCTGGGCCTGGGACGAGCGATACGTTCCCCACGACTGGGCCAGCATTCTCTCCCCATCACCAAAAACCTTCGTCGACTCCAGCATCTATACCGAATGGCCTGTCCATGAAGCAAAGACATACACTATGACGAATGCCGGTCTGTCAATCAGGCTGCCTATTATGAACACCATCACCGAATCAGTCGAGCAATGGCTTGTTCTCCTCAACGCCAGACGAGACTCAGAGAACCAACAAGTCGCACTGCTTCTGAACCGCCTACCAGGAAAGGACCGCTGTACTCGCAACCGAACACCACCCTGTCCAGTACCAGTCCTCACAGGATCTACAAAACTCCGAGAAGAAAACATGTTCATCGCCGGAAGTCGAGAGCGCGCCTCTTACCAACCCGACTTCCACGGCTACGGCAGCTACGAAGTCCTCGTCACTCTCGATAGCGGCGCCATTCCCTACGACAGTATAACATCATGCCCACACCTCGAGTCCGGAACTATCAGCCTCCAATCATGGGACCAAGCAGGCCACTACGGCCGCGTCCTCGCCATCCAAGGCATGCAAAGCATAAAAAAGAACGAAAAGCGCGCATCCGTCTTCATCGCCACCCTTGTCTTCGGCATAGAAGTCATCGGCTCCAAGATCGAATGGTTCTGCAAAATCCGGGGCATACAAGAATCGTCCTCCGCCTTCAGCAACAGCACCCTCGAAGAAGCAGTGTACGAAGAGGAGCAGGATATTCGGTCTCAACTTGCGAGGACAGGGCACTGGCGGGCTATCTTTGATCAAGAGAAGGATACGACCTCTGATACTGTGAGAAAACATGAGATTGATCTGTTGACGTCGGTGTCGTTGAGCTCGGGGGTGAGGATATCGGCGTCGTCGATGATGGCGGTTGCACATTTGCAGTTGGCGCATATTGTTAAGCCAGCAGAGGTTGCGCCGTGGGATGATGGGCATAAGTTTAGGACTGCGGATGGAGCAAAGGATTTGTCGAGATGGTTGAGTGCTTTGGAATAAGAAGGAAATGAAAGAAATGGTTTACGTACATGATTTAATGAAAATGATAGATACACATACACTAGAATACCTTTTGCATTTACAGATTGAACAATGAAGAATCTTTATCTTTATACCTCAGGGACAGACATACTTCTACTTCATCTTGATGACTGTCTTCTTTGGACCAAACTCCATAAAGTCCTTTCCCTCAATAGCAAGTCTGCTTACTGTAATAGCCGTTTGCCTTTCTTCGATCTCAACATCCTGATCGCCTTTTAAAACTACCAGGTAGATCAACTGATTCACCAATCCATTCCTCAACACTTCCTTCTTGAGTCTCGACGCAACCAAACACCGATATTTCCCCGTCGGTAAAGTCATGTTATGCTTAAAATTCCTCTCCGTAACACATCCAATCGCCTGATCAGTCCCGGGTATAACTACCTCACTGAACGGATCAGTTCGAATATCAAGTGTTACAGTCCATCCTTCCAGTGTAACCACCTTGTCATCAATACTGACCATCCGCGGAATGAGATCACCGTTCTCAGTTTCTGTTTCAGTAAGATCAGTCGGATACTGCACAGTTCCGCCCCAGCCTGCCCAACTCCAGCTTGGGAAAGCTGATCGTCTTGTAGGCTTGACTGTATGGTCATGGATCCAGGCCAGTGACTGAGGGAATTCTTTGAGTGGCATGCCCCATTCAAAGCCTTGGGGATAGACTGGTTTACCAAAGCGTGCGAGACCGCCTTGGAAAGCATTTAGAGAATCACCATCGTTGGTAAGAGATCGTGAAGTATACGTTGTCACCGCTGATATGAACATGGAGGAAGTTCGGTCGAGGAACTCGGTATTCGTAGCCTGGACGCGTTAGTGTACAGGACATTTGAAAATGGCCCAACAAACCTCAACGTAACCAGCTTTTATCTTCCCACCAGAAACTTTAGTCCAAGTAAGGTCCAAAGCCGTATTGTGCGCCTCAGCATAATCACTCGGTCCCAGCGTCTCATTGCACTGAAGAATCCATTGCGTCTCCGTCAAGTACAACTTTCTCGTAGACAAAACATCCTCTTGCCACGTCCAGGCTCTCGTTTGCCAAACGGAAGACTTTATCTCTGTCACGATCTGTGGAGGGACTACTACAAGCTCCTTTCCGTTGATGTGCTCCCGCGTAGATCCCACGCGTGACTTTGAGATTCCAGGAATGCCGTAGTCGGAGCGCGGACCTGCGACAGCAAAGATCGTTATTGTGGCGCAGTAGTAGATTAGGTGCATGAGTTGTAGCTGTTTGGCTTTGCTGGCTGCTTGTTCGGGCGTTGGGCTGGGACTTTGATCGATACAGAGGGCATCAACCTGCACAGTTAGCAACATTTCCAAGAGCGAATGAGACTACCTACCCATAGGTATTTCTTTCCAAGCCTTTTGGTCAGAGTGATGGCATCCTCGATCGTCTGAGGAAGTATCCCAGCCTCCAAAGCCCCATCAGCTGGGTGAATACCGCCCCAGACATAGCTGAGAGCTAGATAGTCGCAGTTATCAGGACAATCCACGACCTTTCGGGCATTAACGTCCAGCATTTTCGTAATGAGTAGGCCTTTATCGAACTTAGCATTGCATTGTTCTGAGTGATGCTTCCGGCAATGCTCAAGGCCCTTCCTAATATGATCAACGTTAACCATCCCCTCGATAACCCTGGCGCTATAAGAATCCTCTGAAGAAGAGTTTGGGTGCATAGCAATGGCTTCACCCGTCATCATAGCAACTCTCAACTGCTGACCCGTGTTAAAGAAACTCGGCCCGGACATATCGAGACCAGGTGTTGAAAGACCAAACCAAATGGCGAACTTTCGCTTATGATCTTCCGGAACGCCTTCCCAGTGATCTTGTCGGATATGCCACCGGTAGGGAATGAGAGTGAGAACAGTAGTATCGTGCTCTGGTGGCGGTCTAGGAATGAGTCGATAGAGCAACCGACATAGCGGGCAAGAAGGCTTCATGTGAAACTGTGACAAAAGACCGAAGCGTAGTCTGTATTGTCCCTGTCTTTCAGCGTGTTGAATATACTGGGCCTTTTCTAGCTCGCCTCTCTGGCTTTCATCTAAAGGATCCGCTTCGCTGAAGGCGCGAATGATGTCGAATTTGGCGCATCGTGAACAGAGCTCACTTGGCCGGCGGCGGAGTTGTTCTAAGAGATCTTCATCCTGCTTCGTCCATGGCTTCGTGACACCATTTATACTGGGGAAGATCTGAGTTGGCTGACTCTGAATCAAAGGACAAGGCTGGTCTACCGACTCGAGCTTACGGCAGAAGTAGCACAGTCTTGAATTCTCGATAGACATGTTGGATGTTAGTAGAAAATGACTGGAAGTGGTCTTGAGAGTTATCGCACTATCACTTAAACCATTATACAAAAGCGTCCGAATATTCTGGCTGCACTCTTGCAACTTAACTCACAGGTTAGAGGATGCCAGACTATCGAACTAGTATTTGACTGCAAGAAACGCCCTTTTTACTGCGGGGTTGAGCGTCAGCGGTAAGACTGAGTGGATTCTTGAATGCAATGTTGCGTACCCCGTACTGGGTGATAGGATGAGACCAGACAAGGATTATCAGCCTAGCCCACTGCGAAGTGGAAAACGCCTTGTACAGCCACAGCAGACGTGCTCCCAGCTGAGCTTTTCAACCCCCGTATATCGGCGCTAAAGCTTTCGGGAGATGAAGGCCTGGGACAGCACTTCTGTTCATTTCACTCAGGAATTGGCATTTCCGCCAAAAGTCTTTTGTTAAGCTTTCCGTTTGCAGATTGCTTTCAGAGACCATCTAACACCATTTCGGTCCAACACATTGTTCTGATCAGCCCTGGGTCGCAAGAATGTCGGCAGCACTTACGGCTCGGCTGGCTCAGCCATATCCTGGACCTTCACTTCCCAGTCCATCGCATATCCGCCTCGTCTACCTACACCCCGGAACAGATGAAGCTGTTTATTGCGAGCTAATAACCGTCTCTATTGAATCTGCACCAAGTTATGAGGCTTTATCATACACCTGGGGCGATCCCTCCCGTAGAGAGAGCATCAACATGACCACGCAAGGCTCCGAGACTACGCAACCATTCTCAGTAACTTCCAACTGCTACTCTGCCCTGAAACGCCTTCGGTATAGAGATAGGACCAGGGTTCTGTGGATTGACGCCTTGGCTATTGATCAATCTAATGTTGACGAGAGAAACTATCAAGTCAGTCTCATGTCAAGGATATACTCTCAAGCTGCGAGTGTAGTCGTTTATCTCGGTGAATCTGGAGACAACAGCGACTTGGCCATCGCATTCATCATGGAATGCGATGACCCATCCCAAGGAACCACGTCTCTGAGCTTTCCAAAGTCGGATATCTTGATGGATGCACTCAGGAATTTCTTCCTCCGCCCTTGGTTCACCAGGGTCTGGGTAATTCAGGAAGTCTTCCTATCAACCGACAAGATTATATACTGTGGAGAAAAAGAACTATCATGGTCTGCGATGGAGAACTTTAAGCATTACCTCGTCAATACGAGACTACGGTTTCGATTGCCATACGTGGTTTCAGCATCAAACAGACATTTTGAAGAGACTACGGAAGAATTACTGCTGAGGGATCTACTTGATTCGAGGCATTGCGAAGCAACTGACCCTCGTGATAAAGTGTACAGCCTGTTGCCCATACTGCAGTCATTTAATAAATCACTCGGTCTGATACCAAGGTACCAGGACACACCAGAAAAGATCTACACGGATTGCGCTCTCTCTCTATTGCCAAGTTGCGGCTGGAAGATTCTCTACGCTGTGCAGGGTCAATCAACCACATGGAGGCTCCCATCCTGGGTTCCAGATTGGAATGTCCTGCCTCAGCGATGTATCATCGGGACAGCTCCTTGGCTTGAAATGAGTTCGTTTTGGACAGACAAGGTGCTCCCAGGTGTTCCCCGCAAACCGCAAATCATCTTACGTAGCTCGGATAAGGGACAGATACCAGTGCTGCATGGGCATGGATATTCATCTGGAAAGATATTGAAACTGGGGTCAACATACATCGCGGGTCAAACACCATTCCCCGCTAAGGAGTGGTATAATCTCGTCAACAAGATTGACCTATCAACACGAGTTGACAAGTCTGGATCTGGTTCACCCGACCCGAAGTTTCCTCATCGAACAGAATCCTTCGTCAAGTTCCTTCGGCTTGCTCGTTACCTTTACTCTTCGAGCATGAAAGAAGAAGAAGAAGAAGACCCTGCAAATGATCTGCCAAGACCAGACTTTGTCATCGGCGGCGCACGCAGCTCCTACGAGGGATACAGATTTGGTTCCAAGTGGGAAGATACAATACGGAAATTGGCCACTGAGAGGAAAGATGGAGTGCTACCATTCAGGGATATCCCTTTTCACTATGCTGCGGCGGGGTGGCCGCCGAGTTATGGGAATACTATAAGAGGGAATCTGGAGGCTTGCCATCTGCGGCGGTGTTTCGTTACAGATACAGGATATTTTGGTCTTGCACCTGCGGAAGCAGAAAATGGGGACCGGGTTTTCTTATGCGTTGGGGCTTCGGTTCCGTTTGTTCTGAGGGAAACTCAGAGCAATGGAGGTGATGAGTTTGACTTGGTTGGGGAGAGCTATCTGCAAGCCGGCGCGTGGTTTGAGATGGTCAACAATGACAGTCAACCTCAAGCTCTGTATATCATATAATTCTAGTAACTTAGTAAGCTTTATCTACTTATCAAGACTCAATCCTGATGAAGAATTCCTGCTCATCATCCTTCTTCTCAACAATCGCCCTTTTCACAAGATCATCCGCAACAGCTAACCTCAACTTCTCCGCCGTACACGGAGCATCTAGCACCAAAGGTTCACTAACGCCATTCATCTCCCTCGCTGCCTTGACAGCCTCTCTCAAAGCGAAGAACACTGCACAGCCCAAGAACAGAGGAGGTTCTCCTACACCTTTGCTGCTCTGGATTGAGCCTAGCTTTGACCAATTGATGGTGTTGCCTTGGGAGTCGTGTTGGAGGGTGTTTACGTTGAAAACTTGGGGGATGTCGGAGAAACCTGGGAGAGGTTAGTAAGTGGGGGAAACAGATGAATGAGAGGTTGAAGTACCTGGGATTTTGTATGTTCCTGGACCTTTGGTGAAGATTTCGCCTGATTTCATCCAGAGGGATTCTTCCATTGTGAACAGACCTTGACCTTGGACGAAAGCGCCCTCGATTTGACCGTAGTCCATTGCTGGGTTGATAGATCGTCCGATGTCCTACAAAAAAGTCAGCGCTGACTGGCGGTTGTCACACTGGCGGCGTACCATCATGAGATCGGTCCTCAATACTGTCGAGTCTCCAGTAAGAGTATCCAGCTCTACCTCCGATATGGCCCTAAAGTCATCGTTAGCAAAACTCCCCCACAAGAATGATACGGTAAAACTTACACTCCTTGCGTAAAGTAGTAGTACCTAAACCCTCAAAGTTAGTAGAGCTTCACCACTAAAGATCAATCACTCACATAGGCAGAGGATCCTTCCAATCCCCCCACTCGTACCCAATCCTCGGCATCTTCCAAAACCCATTCGCCGCCAAATTCACTCTATCCCTATACGCCGCATGCGCAATAACCGCCATACTAGCATCCTTACCAAATTTCTCCCTATACGGCTTCAACCTCTCATTAATCTGATCACAGGCATTCTTCACAGCTTGACCGTTTATGTCACTACCAGACGATGCAGCGGTCGGTGAAGCATTGGCGACTTGGTCGGACTGGGACTCTTTGTTGTAGATAGAATCGACGCTCACGTTAAGCTCTTCGGCTGCGACTTGGGTCATTTTGGTGTAGAGCCCTTGACCCATTTCTGTGCCGCCGTGGTGGAGGAGGACGGAGCCGTCTTCGTAGATTTTGACGTAGGCTGCTGCTTGGTTGAGATGGAGGGCGGTTGCGAAACTGGTTTTGTAAGCAAGGGACTGCTTAAGTGTTTCGGGAGACGTACCTTAGACCAAACTTGGTTGGGATTCTAGAGATACCTCGCTTCTTGAAGCGATTCTGCACATTGAACTGTTTGATGGCGGACTTGCGCTTCTCCAACTCGGAGGAAGAACTAAGCTGCTCCATCATGGTGGGAACATGGAAGTCGTCTGTGATCTCCTGCAGGAAGGGTGTCCGTTGACCGACTTCGTACAAGTTCCGCATGCGAAGATCATCAACGTCCATGTTCAGAGACTCTGCAATCTTGAACATAATCGTCTCAGTGATGTACATCCCCTGTGGACCACCAAATCCTCTGAACGCCGTGTTGCTGACTGTATTCGTCTTGCAGACGTGGCCTCGAATCCAAGCATTGGGAATGTGATAGCAGTTATCAACGTGGGTACAAGCTCGGTCCCTATTATCGTTAGCACCTATCCCATCACCTCCAAGGGCATCTTACATGACTGCACCGCTCATATCCAGCGAAGCACCCGCATTATTATAAATATCGATATCCAAAACCTGAATTTTACCCTGCTCATCAACACCAACCCTCCACTTTGACTGGAACGGATGTCGCTGCCCACTAAACGCAATATCCTCATCACGATTCAACATCATCCTTACAGGCCTTGAAGTCTTTTGCGCCGCGAGAGCAAGATACATAGACAGAGCCGTCGTTCGTGATTCTTTACCTCCATATGCACCTCCCATTCTTCGAACGCGCATGTTGACTCTGTTCATAGGCACACCGAGGACTTGAGCGGTGAAGACTTGGTTCTCCATGAGGTTTTGGGTCGAGATGTATACCTCCATTGAACCATCTTCCATGTGCGGAATTGCAAGGGCAGCGTTGGTTTCGAGATAGAAGTGTTCTTGGCCGCCCATGCGGGTGGTGCCCTCGAGGACGTGGGCGCATTTGCTGAATGCTTCGTCCAGAGAACCACTAAGGGCCTCACCCTTGCGGAGTTCTTTGCCGTGTTTGAAGAAACTCTTGGCTTTGATGGCTTCGTCGATTGTGAAGATGGCAGGGAGGCGCTTGTATGTTACTGTGACTGCATCGGTGGCAGCTCGAGCTTGAAGCGCTGTCTCGGCATAGATCATACCGATTACTTGACCGTAGTAGGTCGACTTTCCATCTGCAAAGATGAGCTCATCAAGAACAACAGGGCCCCAGGTATTCTGCTCTTTGGTGATGCTATCCTTGTCTATGTACCCGACTACACCGGGCATCTCCAAGGCAGTTGAGTAGTCTACGCTGAGAATCTCAGCATGAGCTACTTTGGACATGACCAAAGCTCCGAAGAGTTCGTTGTGCTGCCGTGGCATGTCATCAACATATTCTGCTTCGCCAGTACAGTGCTTGACGGCGGAGAGGTGAGGAATCGGACGGCCGACTTCCTTGGTACCCCGGTTCAACATTGACGAGGTGAAGTTGTCACGGTTACCTGAAGAAATACCGCGGTGGATTTCTTCGATGAGATCGGCGTCGACTTCACCGAGACCTAGATCGTGAACCACTTCGTGCCAGAAGCGGAAGAACATGGAGATCGTGAGAACTGTAGCACGGTTAGGGACATATAAGTTGGATGCTTATAGGGATGAACTGACCTTTTCGGTAATGTGCCATGCCACCAGGTACTCCAAACGGAAGTCGGAACTGCTCCAGAAGCGCATCAATCGCAGCATCCAAGGTCTTCATGTCAGACCACTTCTTCCCCATGACTCCCTGCTGTGTCTTATCAGCCATAACAGTCGTCGGCGCCATACCGCCAACGGCAAAAGCAGCGTCCTGAACAACACCATCCCCATCCAATTTAACTCTAAAACCAGAAGTGACGATAGCGATGTCATCGTCTTTCCTCTTCGCCTGCTTGTAAGCCTTCGTAATCTCGAGATTCTCTTGGCTCGGAAGCGGGATCACAATCTCTGTTATGACTCCATCTTCTGGAAGTGCAGTTGTTCTGTAGGACAAGAACCATGAAGATAACGGAATCTCAGTTGTGCCGCGAGCTTGAGAATGGATCTTTACCTTAGCGCCTGCAGCTAGAAGAACGGGTGCAGAGTCAGAGATGGGACTTGCTGTAGCTAGACTTCCTGCAAGACTAGCCACGTTCCGAATCTGTCGGCCAGCGAAGTACCGAAGTTGTTTTCGAAGGGCTTCTAGCGCTGAAGCTCGTCTACCAAGCTTGGCGTAGAGCGTAGTACACATCTCCTCAACCTTGGTCAAGGAAAGGTTTCCAGGTATACTGATATTCTTCAGCGATTCCAGCTCAGCCTGTTCCATCTGCAGAGGATCGACAGTGAAACTATTCAGCTCAGCGATATCTGCTGCAAACACGGAGACGCGATAAGCTCTCTTCTTGAAGCGAACTTCGATCTGCGTCTCACTCGCGCCACCCACGATCTTGGCCTCTGGATACATGCCCTTCAAGTCGATCAACTGTTGGAGGTTTGTTGGTCGGAACCAGAGTCGTCGATCATCGCCGTAGCATATCGGTTGAGGTTCGTACTTTCGTAGCGCTGGTGGGAAGATGGGCTCTGTTGAGGGGTCGTATGGTAAGAATGTCTCTCCGAATGCAGGTTTGTCAGGGGATCTTGGAGGTGTACTTGGTGTTTCGTGAGGCCTGGGAGCTGTGATGGGCGTCTCCATCTCTTTCGGGTTCGATTCATCCACGGCAGTTGAGCCGCAGCCTTTTGAGTCGGGATTATCTCGACAGCAGCCTCCAGGACGACCGCAAGAGCCTGTCTTGTTTTCTTCACGCGCGACTGTCGCATAGTCGTCTTCTGTGTTCTTCTCGGGAGTTATCTCTTTGCCATTGATCTCGGCGATGGTCCCGTTGAGGTCCTCTGTGATGAAAGTTCGTGCTGCTTCGAAAATGGGTTTGTAGCCGGTCTAATCAGTGTAAGCAGATGAAAGAAAAGCTATCTGGGGGTAGCTTACACATCGACAGAGGTTTCCGTCAAGGTGCCCCTGTAACTCGACTTCGGAGTTGGTAAGGTGGAATTTCCCATCTTGGTATGAGTTTCTGATGAGTGCATACAAGCTCATGACAATTCCCGGCGTACAGAAGCCGCACTGCGTACCACTACTCCAATTAACCTCATACCTTCATTCAACCCATAATTTCACTTACTGCATCTTCGCAATCCTCTCCTGAAGCGGATGCGGCCTCTTGACAGTCCCCAAACCCTCAACAGTGATGAGACTCTTGCCATCAACGCCAACAAGTGGATACAAACAAGCATTTACAGCAAAATGTCTCACCCGTCCATCTTCCAAAGTCTGTAGCACTACAGTGCATGCTCCACAACCTCCTTCTCCGCATCCTAATTTCGTCCCTTTCAAAGAATCTTGAGCTCGGATCCAATCGAGAAGAACCCAATCGGGATTGGGGTTCTTTACCGTGACTGGTCGGCCATTGATGTAGAATTTTATATCGGAGGTTCTGTATGTTGTTTTTATGAGGGCTGCGAGGGATTCAATGGGGGTTTTGGGGGCTGTTTCATCGGTGTCGGATAGGGGCGGTGATGGGAGAGCATCTTGTGAAGCCTTCATTGTAGTGATGTGAATACTGAGTGAGATAGACGTCAATTGGTACAGATGAATACAGAATTAGGTTTGGCAATTCATCAAACATCAAATGGAAGAAACAAAAAGGTCAGCTCAACTATCCCCCTCCCCTCTAAAGTCAGCCACTCGGACTAGTTGTAGTTATCACGAACTATCATCCCACCCTTGTCCAGTCCCCATCCTTGAATGATACGCCACCCAACGACTCCCCCGCATTATCACAACGGCCCCATTCTTGTTGATTGGCCTATTCCCGGGATTTAAATATTGAAGCGTTATCTCCCGTTGTGTTTCCGGGACGTTGTACATAAATGAGGGGTTTGTGTGGCCGAGATAACCGAATTATCTATCTAACTCGAAAGTGGGAGGAGGATGCCCACTTCTGTTACTAATATTCCCGAATTATTACTTTACCCCGCGTCGATGCTGTAGATTGAGGATCTGCTTGCATGAACTCGAGTGGTTTGGGGACCTATTGAATTGGAGGAATAGTCATTCCCTTTATTATACTTTCTCATTTTGATAGGTAATCTATTTGTTTCACAAGAGTGGCACAGTCTCTTCAACGCATGGATAGGCGAATGCAGACCCTCTTGACCTCATTCTATGGTCCAATCTCCATCGAACATGGGGTTAATCTTCAGCTGACCCAGCATATCCTCGCCCACATTCTTCTTATCAACTTCCTTATCGCCAATTGTCCAGTTTGTGATATGAATACCCAGCGTCAAGTTCCCCTGCCCAGGAGTGTAATTATCCATTCCCTCACCCGCGTCCATAC
Organism: Fusarium oxysporum f. sp. lycopersici 4287; assembly: GCF_000149955.1. Taxonomy (NCBI): domain Eukaryota; kingdom Fungi; phylum Ascomycota; class Sordariomycetes; order Hypocreales; family Nectriaceae; genus Fusarium; species Fusarium oxysporum. The sequence goes on from NC_030990.1 coordinate 512,186, forward strand.
CAACGACGCTTCTCCCAAGCCTAAGTTCTGCGTCTTTATGTAACATCTCAAAGCGCACATTAGACATCTTCAAGTCGAGGTTTTGCATCGGAGCAATCGTCATGAGCGCTGCACAAATCCCCTCGCAGACAACATCGTCAATATTGACTTGCATCGTCCTCCGAGTATCAATCTCTTTTGGATCACCATAGAACGGCGATGCGCCCAGAATAGCTGACGGAACATACGCATCGGGCTTGATCCACCGATTATGAATGATGCGAAGCTTGCTTACAGACACGTCGCTTACATTACGTGGTTTCCAGCCCACCTGAATAATCGCGTTGTTCCGGGCTTTCCAAATCGTAAGAGCGTGAAGTTGGGCTCCCGAGTGATATAGTTTGATGGCATCGTCATTGACGTGCCAGAAAACATCGCGAACTGAACCTCTGTACATCTGGGTTCCGTCGGTTTGGAAGTAATATGCCCCAACTTGCTTGTAATCACGGATATAGGCGCTGACCTTGTTGTCTTCCTCGTGAGGAGTGCTGTTCATAGGATAGAGATCCATGGTGTTGAATGGCGGGGAGTTCAGAGTTGGACCAATGCAGTGCCATGTCTGATTATCCATTACGGACTGGTGCCAAAACATGCGGAGACTGTACCGGTCGTCCTTCACCGAAGTATAGTTCTTGACTGTGTTGGCCATGTATACATAGTTCTCGCCCGACAGCACTCCATAGCCGACTGTATGAAAAGTGGTGTGTTTCGTTGTGTATTCCAACGCTGCTTTGACGTAGGCACCAGGCTCGAAATATACATAGTGAGTGTTCGGATGCAACTTGATATGGTCTTTGCCGACAATGCCATCCTTCTCTATCCAATGAATTCCAGGTTCGAAGATCATGGTTGGTTTGGACCCGAAAGTGTCTTGCGTCACCTTGCCTGAGTGGATGACTTGGACATTGCTGGATGTCTTAGACGGAACAAGGACTTTGGGAAGAGGCGGGCTGGCGAAGATGATAAGACCATTCTTAGGCTCCTCGCTGACAATGACACCACCATCATTCACATAATCAGTGCCGTTGGACCTGTACGTGACGAGATCATCCCGAAACTCAACAGAGAATCTCGCCCCAGACTTTTGGAAAGGTACTCGAATCAAGACAGTATTATCCTTTGGGCTCTTGACTTTGAAACCAAGATCAACAGGGCGAATCACAACGTTGGAGGCTGGGCCAATCGAAGATCCGTCGGTAGTAACAATCCGAACATCGACATCTTTGCGGTAAATAAACTGCGTCCAAGCCATGCTGATGCCCTCATCTGCCTCAATGGTAATCCCGTCTCCATCCGCAAAGTCATACTCTTTCTCAGGCTGAGCTGGGTCGAACATCTTGCCGTTGCCGTTACGGGGAATTGACTCATAGACGAAAGAGTGATGGAAGTCATCTTCACCCGCCAGTGAAATAGAGACCTTATATCGCCGTGAACGTCGAATCTCATCAGCCGCTACCGAAGCATTGGTGTTAATGACTGAGTTGTCGTGCCACCATGTCGTGACATCAGGTTTAGGTTCTTTTACTTCGCAAAGTCGGGCTGCTGTGAGGAAGCCGAAGAACTTCCAGCATGGTAGTACCATATTTGTAACTAGCGATTCAAAAGGGAATAATCTTAGCCCTTAAAAAATGCTCAGTCATGCTCGGCTTCTTAGGTATAAATATTGCCAGCAGACCTCATCTTACAGATGAAGTCACATACTTGAACATAGTCACATGTCAAGAGGCCTCATTGCGTGTCAATTGCTTGATCAGATATAGAAACGGACCGACAAGATGTTGTTGGTCCAATGATAGGCTCTATGCCGAGACCCCATACATCTTGGCATCCACAGACTTTAGCGAGTAAAGCCGACTGATTCCTGCGGGTGCGGCAATTTCATGCAAATACATGTCAAAACTTCCCGAGAATCACTCCGGAGTGACAAGAAACTCTTCTGGTGGCGCCAGTGATCAAGGGAATAAATATTGTGACTTTGGACTATGTAGAAGACTTGTGTATGAAGCGTTTATTGCTCTTGGTTCGAGGCTGAACATAGCAATCACGCTTCGAATTGACTTATGCTACTGCCTGCCTCTGACAGCTTTGCAAGATACCATTTGACATTAACCCATCCAAGAAAGAATGGCCAGTCGAGTCTAGCACTTGAACTTCATAGACTTCCACTCATCTCCAGTGTTGAAGCAGTCATAGAGATTAAGGCCCTTCTGGGAACAGCCCTGGCAGTTCTTCTGCCTATATCTAATCACTAAAGTAAAAGCTGGTAAGCAGGGCTCGATATCATGTTGATAGGGATTACAACTCACTTTGACAGCTGCTTTTCTTTCTCTCTGCCATGCTAACAGCATGGTCTGCACCAGCCAGGTCTTTGATGCAATGCCCACTCTGGAAACTTTTTCTGGATCGCTGGGTATGGCATGTAGTGGTAGTCTAGAACCTAGCCGTTACGTCGGCAGCTCGGCTCTCGAGATGAGACTCTAGGCCAGCGGGAAGGGTGTCAATAGGGTTGGCTAGGGCTGGAGCAGCGAGGAAAGCAATGACTGTGGTGGTGAAGACGTTGAAGGGCATGTTGGGCAGGAGGGTTGGTATACAAGTCCAGATGGAGGCAGTGTTGGATAAAGATGAAGACGGGAAGATGAAGAGTCATTCAGATATTTATAGTCGTGATGTCCTGGGAGGAGAAGGTTTAGCAAGCGTGATTCCCTTTCCTGCTTCATGCATTCAACATGTTGTGGCAATCAATATCACTACGCCGCTTGACTGCAAATATGCGGTGTGTTCTGGCGTCCATTCAATGCGAGGATATCAATATCTGCGGTTTACTAACTTCCGGATTGATACGGCTCCCAAGAAAACGTCCCTGAGGAAGGCTGCAGGAACTGCAATAGTGCCTGCAATCAGCAGTCTGTATAATGGTTTTATTTGAACCCGCATAAATGGCCCCCAAGAAACAATGCTGGGACCTCAATGGAGCTGATACGTACTGCATATATCCCGCATTTTTATATGTATATGAAGGTCTAGATTCAAGGCAACACCGCCTATTTGAAAGCACTGCGTAAAAACATGTACATATACTAAGTTAGCTGGCGTTTCTGGCGTTGCTGAAAATAAGAGTCGGGATCCGATTTATAGTAAGGACGAGGCTCGCCTATCATCACCACATTGAGGAGACCAGTCATCGAGGGTTGAATAGTTGATAGCAATCCATGTCTAAAGATGCGTTCAACTGGTCAATTCCAACGAAGAACAAAGTTCCAAAGCCTGCATAGTGATTATGGGATCTCAGCCACCGGGCAGCTACAAATCACATTCTAGCAGGGGCTCGTGAACTCAGCTGAAAAGGGAGCCGGATCATCCAGCCGAAACAGGGATCATGTAGGCTCGGAGTTTTTAACACGATGCAAGCAACTCTAATTGGGCTCTCCCTTTATGAATTACCCAAAAGAATGGTACGAGCTAGTTGTGTGGCATTGGGGGCAGAAAAGAAAGTCTAGACTGAGGACTGAGGGTGTATAGAAAAGCACACTGATAGGGGCGGCTTCAAATTGGAGCCTTATGTGTTGAATGAGATATTATAATTGAACCTCGCGTAGCTCTGTTTCATGGTAGCTGAGTTTGTTGCTCTCTGGATGGTCAGTCGATCAAGGCCAAGATCTAGGCCGTAGCCCGGTGGCAAATATTAGAACCTCTTCGACCCCGATGGTCGTCCTTGGCAGTCTTTTTAATCGCATCGAGGTCCACTATTCTGCAGTTCGCCTGAACATTTTAACAGACTCGGTTGCGCGCGTCACAGACGGAGCATACGTCCCCGCCGGAAGAAACACAAAGAGACAGGGACACATACCTTCCTGCAGCCAAGCCGGCTACATCGGGTTCAGTGCTTTGTTTAAGTGCAAGCCAAGAGCATCTTGGGGTTTAATGGGATAAACGTATCAAGAGATTAGGTGAAATCTTATCAAGAATTCAGGTAAAAGTCTAAAGCGCAGAAAAGCAAAGGTGTAGTCAAACTCAAGAAGTTCATTATCTAATATTCTTTTAAACACATACTAAGCTCTCTTCAATGCCTCAGTTCTCGACAGGCTGTTGGGGTCAAGGTAAGGCTTCTCGCCAATGCCTACAGCCCTATGACCCGTGCGCTCACCAAGACCATCGTAATCATTCGTGGCGCTATGGAATGCACTGCGGTTATCCCAGAATGCTATGTTTCATTAGCTTGGCCCTCAACCACCAACTCAATAAGAGTACTTACCAATATCGTTGGGACTTCTCCAGCGGAAGCGAACCTGAAGATCATGGTTCTGCTCAATCCTCTTGTAGAGCGACTCCAAGATCTCTCTGCTCTCGCGCTCGCTCAGCTCATTAATGCGCTTGGGGAAGTTTCCAATCGCAAAGATAGACTTCCATCCCGTGACGGGATTTGTTCGAACAACGGGGTGAATAGCCTTGAGCTCATCGCCAATATTAGCGGGATTTCCTCTCGGTTCCTCGTAGACCTTGTAATGATCCGGTCTCGCATCTCGTGCCCTCAAAAACCCTTCGCCAGAAAACGTAGCAGTCAAGCCCTCAAAGAACTTCCTATAAGGATCGCTATATCGATCATAGAGTTCATATCCCGAAGCCCAAAGGGTATCGCCACCTCCGGCCGGGAGTTTTGTAAGTCTCAGACTCGTGTAATCAGCGGGATACTGCTCGAATTGGATATCGCTGTGCCAGCTTGCAGCGCCTTGCTTTCGATCATCACGATCCTTGATTTTGTCCTGGAAGAACTCAACGTTTGATGAAATAACGCTGATTTCATTGTCGTCTACGCCGAATTCATTGGTGCTGTTGAGGAGAGGGTGGATGTGAAGTGTTGAGTCCTTGGGTTTGTTGGTTAGTTCGCCGAGGCGGTGGACGAGCTGCTTGTGCTGTTCGTCTGTGAGGTTGTCTTGGGCGCGGAAAAAGACGACACCTCGCTGTGAGACTGGAGATCATATGTTAGAGGTGAGTCTGGTGAGTGGGGATGGGACGCACTGGTGATGGCGAGATCGCGGATCAGTTCGTCTGCGTTTGGGGCGTTGATGATGTCGTCGACGAGGTTGACTTTGGGATATTCACGTCCGATGACGGGGGTCGACTCTTCAAAGGTGAATTTGTCGAGAGCTCCAGAGGGCTGAAGGGGTTTTGGGTACTTGTTGGCTTCGACGTTGAGCGGCACGATGCGCTCAGCCTGTTGAGTGATGGTAGCAGTAGTCGACATGTTGAGCTATGTTTGGCTTGTCGTAACAAAGCAGTCTTGTCTTTGATGAACGAAAAGATCCTTCGTCTGGGGTTCTATGCTTTCCTTATATATAATAGCATCAGTCCCCACTACGCGTTATCAGATCGCACAATCCACCATTTCACTTACGACATCGCATATTACCGCGATTGACCTCGCTAACCCCGCAGAAACAGGTACAAGGCAGGTCTAGTGAGTCATGCCGTTGGTCTTGCGCTTTCATCATGGTCGATGGTGTCACTTTAGCTTCTACAACCATTGGATAGTGAGGCCGGAGCTGCGCTTGCGATAACGTTGTTTCATCCGCATCATCGGTCGACGACCCATTCGGAACTCGGAGTGACTCGGATGTCGTTCCATTATTGATCTCATTGGATGATCGGCCTCGAGGAGCTTCTTTGTGCTGCGAGATATCGGTTGTCGCACGCATTCGAGTCGGTCAAGTTATCCTTGTACTCGGCCGTGACTGTCTTTCGTATTAGGTGACCGAAGCTTACAATTTCATCATGTCTCGTCTTTCCGACAGGCCGAGAGGATGATTTATTTCAAGCTCAAAACCATGTGATTAGGCCCGTCTTCTTTGCAATTTGGTAGATCGATGGGAGTTCGGGATGGCGTGCTAGCTTGTCAAACCCCCGAGATTGCACGTTATCCACTTCGTCATTAGAGCCTTGGATGGTGAAATGCGGAGGTCTCCATTGAACTAACGCACTGATAAAATGTTAACATGGAGTAATTTCTCTGATAAGATTGATTGACCAAGATCACATTTATAGCATATTTCTTTCATGTCCTGTATTCTGAGGGCTGTTCAACCGAGTTTAGAGTACGGACGGACAATTAGTTCGACGGCGCTGATTAAACACAGTCAGAACAATAAACTAGACACATCAAACACTTGCGCTGAGAAGGGCACAAAATTTTACCTATAAATGTAGAGGAAGAAATCGAATTAAAACAAAAATTGGTGATGAGATATTCGTATCGTTCGAGCTACAGGCAATGAACTCATATTATTGTGTGTTGCAATGGCTTTGTAAAGTAACAGCCACAGGGTAGGACTCAGTTTGCTGCACAGATAAACATTGTTATCGATAACAAAAATCGGGGCTTCCACCACTGGAGCCGTCTCCGAGCTAAATGGCCTGGGGTACGGTGTGAAGTTCTTCCGCTCCTAACCAAAGGCGGAGAACCAGCCGCCGACTCCGCCTGATATCCGCCCTCCGCAAAGATTTTCCAGTGTGACACACAAAACAGGCAGGCATGGAGTCTGCGAAGCGGAAGCGAGCCGCCAAGGCCTGTAATTACTGCAGAAAGAGGTATGCTCTTTACTATTTGATGCTTAGGTACAAGGTTGTGCTAATTGGTTGCTAGGAAGAGGAAATGCGATGGCAGACAACCTGTTTGTACGCTCTGCGAAGAGGCGAATAACTCTGAGTGCGAGTATCGCGATGAAGGAAATGAGTCAAAGTGAGTTTCGCCGTCATAATCCACGGTATGAGACTGATTTAGTTAGGCGAATTGCCATCCCTGTTGATCGCGTTGATGAGATCTTTGATCGTCTTGAATCTCTCGAATCAACCTTCCAATCCGCAATAGCTCGTCAACGAGATCGAAGTCCCATCTCAACACCTTTTCCAGCATCGACTCCTTACCCAGCCTCAACACCCTACGCACCGTATCCCATAGTGCGGCATAACGAACCAATTAGCCCTGAAGATGGAATAGTAGCTGCTTCATCTGTGCATTCAACAGGACCAGGAACGCAAACTTCGTTGTCTCAATTCGCTAATAACAATGTCTTCAATACAACGATGGACATTCCACTTTCTCACTCATCCACAACAGGGAATTTACTCAGGTCTGCGCCAGCGAAAGCACTACTGGGTCATTACCCTTCAGATCTGTTTCTACATATCGAGTTAAGAAGACCAATTCCCGAAGGGCTGAGATTAAACGCCGAACCAGTGAGTCAAATTGACCTCCCGACACTATCACCCAACGAAACAGATCATCTCGTCAGAAATTACTTCCAGCTCGTTCATCGCTTCCATCCAATCCTTGACCAACGAGCCTTTTATGATCTGTACGACAGAACCGTTGACCACGGCGCACGGCCTGATCTTCCCTCATCACTGGTCCTCGTTGTTCTCGCCCTAGGTTCTGTTGCTGCTGAAACGCCGAACCGAATGGATGCGAGTTGGAGCCCTGGGGTAAAGTTCTTTACACCTGCTGTGAGACTTTTGCTCACGGAGTCGTTGTGTTCGTTTGGTGGAGATCCGCTTCTACCGCAGGCGTTGTATCTCGCTGCGCTGTATTATAGCTATTTGTCAAGGCCGTTGCTGGCGTGGAGGTTGGTGCATATGGCGTCGACCGATGTACAGCATTATTGGATAAGGTATGTATAGATGCGGTTGGGATTAAGATCCGTACCTGACTTGTCAGATCTGAGAAGTTGCTGCGAGATGGTTCGCAAGACCAGTCAATTCTGCGAGTCTTCTGGGCCATTCTCGTGCTCGAATGGTAAGTCACCCGCTCTGTGTTGTCAAGTTATTCTCTAACTATCGTCAGTGACATCCTCGCAGAGCATCATCTCCCTCGCAGTGGCATCGAAAAGATCGTCGATAAACTCCCCTACCCATGGTCCGACGGCCCCTCCGAACCCTACATGCACCGCTGGCTCGCCGATCTCTCATCCCGTCGCCTTCTGAACAGAATCCACTACGTCCTCTACGCAGAAGCTGAGCCAGGTACAGGCGATAACGCAGCGGACAACTCTGAAGAAACGCAATCGAGTCTTCCAAACTTGGCTCATGAATTGAACCGCCAGCTTGGAGCGTGGTATCATCTCCTCCCTCACAGCATTAGACCCAATCTTGAGATTCCTCCGATAGGGATTGATGATACCATGGTTACTATACGATATCACACGACAGGCGACATTATCTACAGGCCTTTTCTATATCAAGTTTGCGCCCTCGCGCCAGGTACACAACCCAATCCCGCGACACTTGAGAATGCGAGACAATGTCTGGTACACTGTCGTCGGTATCTCAATGCAGTTGAATTCGCAGTCCATGCACCGACTGCATCTTTGGAGAATCTCTTACACGGGTATGTCTACAACAAGAGTACAATAACGATTACTAACAGTCCCAGGACCATGGCGGTGGTATTACTCCTCTCATTCGCAGCCTTCTCAAGATTGGATGCCCTCAGGGTCCCTGATCTCAACCAATTACAAGACAAGGGAATAAGGATCTGCGAAAGATGGGCGTTTCCAGGCTCAAGTATAGAGCAAATGGTTGTAATTCTGCGCGCCCTCCGAGCGAAGTGCATCGATACAGGATGAGGGTCAAGTCCATAGAAAACAACGTAAATGTCTCGATTACAGAAAACTACTGAATCTGGTACCGTGACTGTGCATATCCGGCCCCGGAAATGATCAATCCAAAGGCGAGGTCCATTGATTTTTGACATCAAGGGCGCGCGCTAGTCATCGTCGGGAGCAGGGCCGAGACCTGTGGCGAGATCTTTCCAGAAGCCACTCGTTAAGATCTGCATAGCTTTAAAATTTTTGGACTCGGAGAGTTTATCTGACTTTCCTTGTTAGACTTATTCAAGTATTTTAAGCCGCCCAGCTAAGCCCAATTCTTGAGATCCAAAATCTGCAGATCCACTCACCGCCAACTCCTCCAATATCTACCCTGGCTACAAAGTATCTATTACTCAATCGTTACCATTAGTTGAGTTTCATCAATTAGTCGCATCATGACTGCCAAGGACTCCCAACAGGCTCACAAAGAAGTCATCATCAAGCCTGCAACACTCACCGATGCCAATCGCATCGCAGAGCTAGGCGCACATGTCTTCACAATAACATTCGGGCACTCCGTCGAACCCTACGAACTGGCCGCCTTCCTCGAAGAATCATACACAGAAGCATCCATCATCAACGACTTAAACGACCCAAACAAAGACGTAATCATCGCGACAAACTCCAACGATGATTTTCTCGGCTTCGCATATCTCACCCGAGGAAGCAGTGAACCTTGCGTAGAAAACATGGAAAAAACCGTTGAACTGCAGAGGATCTACGTACATCCTGATTCTCACGGCGCTGGTGTTGGAAAGAATTTGGAGAAGGCTATTGAGAGTATGGCTAAGGAGCAGGGGTTTGAGAATTTGTGGCTGGGTGTTTGGGAGGAGAATCCCAGGGCGATAAGGGCGTATGAGAAGTGGGGATATAAACAGGTCGGGGACCATGATTTTACTATTGGGTCAATTGTTCAGACTGATCATATCATGGTTAAGAGTTTGTAGATGGAATACACATGAACAGGCAATGAATCATGGATTGATGAATTTGGCGTTAGAGAGTGGACTTGAAATATGGCACTTAGATAGACAGGCCAGACTAGAGGTCAATTAGCTTCTTTACGATCAACACCCTTTCCATCATGTCTCGTCTCTCAATGCTGTTCGGTGTTCAAGGCCGAGATATTGAGACTCAATTGATCAAATCTGCATTCAAGCATTTTCGACCCTCGGAAGCAGGTCCGATAACGCTAGGTGAATGACCAATGACAAACCCCCCGGCACCAATTCGCTCTAGACCTTGCTGAGAATGACTGTGCCTGTGATTCGCCGATCTAGACCGGCCCGGTCGATGTGAACGACGCCCTCTCATACCAGCGGCCCGCCTTCTCCGCCAAACCTTTATTACTTGCGATATCCGTTCGTTTTACACCAGCTTGAAGACTTCAAGATCACATATATCTCTATTTGCCCAAAAGTCATTCCAATAATACAAAGACATATACTCGACATCGCAACCATGTATATCCGCGCCGCCCACGCCGAAGCAGACCTCCGCGTCCTTCGCCGTCTCATCCACGAAAACCCCCTCGGAATGCTCACAACCGGCATAAAGTCCCAAACCCACTCCTTTCTCCAAAGCAGCCACATCCCTTTTCTTCTCGACGTACAAGATGAATCCAGCGAAACAGAACTCGGTCGTCTGCGCGGCCACTTGGCCCGCCAAAACCCCCAAAGCAAAGCCATGATCGAACACTGCACCTCCAACCCCTCTCTAAAAAGTTATCTCGAAGACGAAGTCCTAGTGATCTTCACCAAGTCGACTCATCATTATGTGACCCCCAAATTCTACACCGAGACAAAACCAGCGAATGGAAAGGTTGTGCCGACGTGGAATTACGCAGCGGCGCAGGTTTATGGAAAAGCGAGGATTTACTATGAGAACAATGAAGAGACGTCTTCATTTCTGGGAAAGGCGATTAGTGATCTTACGGATCATAATGAGAGGAACACGATGGGGTATACGGGTGGCGAGAGACCAAGCCAGTGGAAGGTGTCTGATGCGCCGGAGAAGTATGTTGAGTTGTTGAAGAGGAACATTATTGGGATTGAGATCGAGGTTACCAAGCTGGAGGGCAAGTTCAAGATGAGTCAGGAGATGGGAGAGGGGGATAGGGAGGGTGTTATCAAGGGTTTTGAAGGGTTGGGGACGGAGGTTGGTGATGAGATTGCAAGGGTCGTTAAGGAGCGTGGGGAGCTGAAGGATCAGAAGAAGTGATCTCAAGAGATATTGACATGCCCATGGGCATCTTGAAGGGTAGATCGAAAACATTAATGCCCAACTTAGATCTTCTTGTAGACTCGAGGATGAAGCCATGATGAATCCTTGGTGTCAAGGTTAGCACGTTAAGAGCCTATCGCACGATATACAGGTCGTAGGTTGAACGACTGGGACAGATTGACATCCGATAAGACTAAAATCGAGCAGAGAGACTTGCTGTAGAGACAGGGTAGCTCTGCTTCATTACCTAAGCGGAGATCCCGAAAAGAATACTACTCCATCCGATCCATCGTGATAGGCATTTCCAGCATCATCAACTTTACCTAATCACCGAGAACCATCCGGCAACGAACCTCGGCACTGTCAAATAACACAAGATAAGCTTGTCCCAAATGCAAACCTCAATAACCGTATATTCCCGACTATGGGGGCCCCATGGGCTGCCAACCGCTCCAATAACATTCCCATTCTCGCGGTATCGTGAAGACGACCATCGACTTTCGATGTTACGCGTCGCTGTCGGCCCTTTTATCATACTATGAAAAACACGGGTCGTCAAGTGATACAAGAGTCAACATTTCATTGATTGCATCTTCAAAAGCTGACAGCCCTACGGATGGCTCGGCATTCAGGTACACCACGATGCGAACACGAAGAGGAATTTGTGTAGGGTAAGAAAAGATGCATACCACGCTAGTATACCTTGATTAAATTCCCCGACAATGACATGATACAGTATATCTACCAGGAGTACAATTATTGACTCGTGGGAATTGAATACAAACGGTTGCTTAGATAAACCAACCGGGGATTGGGGAAACACGTGGAATTAAGTTACGCTTTAGGTAAATTACCAGCATAAAAACTGGTTTTCTGGGGAAGTTTGTTTCGATGCCTTAACAGTACAGAATTTGCCTATGACGCAGTGGCGCTGGGAATACCGGACATCCGCACGCGGCTGAATGATACATGCATCCCACACCCCATGACAGTCAAACAGAACAAATACAGTGACCATTGGGGCAATGATATGGGGGAGCACGGGGTATGGAGAAATAAGAAAGATAAAAGTGCTTTCGGCCGAGGCAGGGCCGTTCGGAGACGAAGAGCGGGTAATCTTTGAAGGTACGGCATCTAGAAGTTCTTAGAAGTGTCGTGGTACCTGGCGATTCTATGGTGAGATCGTCGGGTTCTGAGGGGATTGAGATTGGCGTCATTGCTTCGCATGCCAAGATTTGTATGGGAGATCGGCAAACGGGGCTTGGCAGGTTCGACAAGAGATTTTGACGGCTGGGCAATAATTCAATGCCTTACAGAAGAGTTTAACATAAAGATCTGACTGTAAGGTAGAGACGCGATGAATCCGATTTCGATTGACGTTGTTTTAGAGTCAATCTTGACCAAGAGAATGTCATGAACTGATGCTCATTGAATGTCATGGTCTCTCCGGATCCCTCGGGTGTCGTCATGTTGTGATGGTGAACCAGATTCAGAATAGTACTGAACAAGGGTTAGTGGCACTCAGGCACTAACGCTGCCAACCAAAACTGTCATCCAGGCCATCACGGGGACATTTCCCCCAATCAGAAGTACTGAGATTAATGCATTGCCGTTTTTTTACAGGCCGTTTCAGTTGTTTTGCAGCCACTACAAATTTCCAAAAGCCATATCGTCATACCAAACACTTGACATTCATCGCAGCGAGAGGTGAAGGACCTCGGGCTTTCCCCAGCTTTACAACCCCGTGGAGGTGGTACCCCATTACCCAATTATTGACCCATTGTCTGCATTCCCCTTGCTCAACCCCACAGAATTGGTAGAAGCAAAAAAATGGGACGGACCGATTTCGTGGTCTCGAGACCATGACAGCCAGGATGCACACCGGAGTGCGGCTCATTGGACGCCTGCTTTTCAGGCCTGACATCACGAAGTATCGCACTTTTGCTCTATAACGTCATTCTCGATCAATATGTATTTAAATCCTTGACATCCTCATGTTCTGTCGAGTAACTCAATCACTAATTGACTTTGGATCACCACTTAAGATTACAGCATATCATTATTATTAAGAAGTGCTTGGATTAGGACTGCCCATCATGGCGCCGTCTTTCCTCACTGTTCATTTCGATGACCAGAATCCAAACTCTGAAAAGGGAAAAGAGGCTGGTGCGAGGAGATCTCTCGCTGGCCTTGATTACTCGCCTTTGCCTCGCATCACGGGCCGATCTTTTCTCCTAGCTACCTTTGTCTCTATGGGTGGTCTTCTGTAAGTCCTACTACCCTCTACTCTACAACATGAGCTGATGAGAACAGTTTCGGCTATGATACAGGCCAAATCTCAGGCTTCCTCGAGATGCCAGACTTTCTCGACCGTTTCGCCCAAACAAACAGTAAGGGAGAAAAGGAATTCAGCACCGTCCGTTCAGGCCTCATCGTCTCGCTTCTCTCAATCGGTACGCTCATGGGCGCGCTGATCGCAGCGCCTGTTGCAGACCGCATTGGACGAAAGTACAGTATCTCCGGCTGGACGTGGGTGATTGCTATTGGCTTCGTCATCCAGATTTCTTCAGAAACGGACTGGGTGCAGATCATGATGGGCCGATGGGTCGCTGGTCTTGGAGTCGGCGCCTTGTCGCTGCTTGTTCCTATGTTCCAGAGCGAGACTGCACCGCCGTGGATTCGTGGTGCGATGGTTTGCTGTTATCAGCTCTTTATTGTAAGTGATAAAATTCTTGGCATGCCAAGTTTTTATGCTCCGACGATCTGTGGAGAAGCTGTCAAGGATTGCACTGACATTTGGCTTAGACGATGGGCATTTTCTTGGCTGCGTGCTTCAACTACGGCACTGTAACGCACCATCCCAACAGCTCAGCATGCTGGCGCATCGTCATCGGCGTCGGCTGGGTTTTTACTCTTGTTCTCGGCATTGGAATTTTGTTTCTTCCTGACACGCCCCGTTTTGACTACCGCAATGGCAAAGTCGACCGTGCGCGTGAAACTCTCTGCAAAGTATACGGCGCGACGCCAAACCATTGGGCGATCCATACTCAAATGGAAGAAATCGAGTCCAAGCTGCGCGCCGAGAGTCACATCAAGCAGAGCCCCGTCCAAGAATTCGTGAATATGTGGAAAGCGCCCCGCATGGCTTATCGTATCTTCATCGGAATGTCGCTCCAGATGTTTCAGCAACTTACCGGTGCGAATTACTTCTTTTACTACGGCACTACCATCTTTCAGTCTGTGTCAATCAACAGCTACAAGACGCAGATCATTCTGAACACGATTAACTTTCTGGTTACGTTTATTGGATTGTATATCGTTGAGCACTACGGTCGGCGCAAGTCGCTTATTGCGGGAAGTACTTGGATGTTCATCTGCTTCCTTATCTTTGCATCTGTCGGACATTTCTCGCTCGATCGCAATGATCCCACAAAGACGCAGGGCGCGGGTATCGCTATGATCGTCTTTGCTTGTCTTTTCATCCTGGGTTTTGCTACCACTTGGGGTCCGATGATTTGGACTATCATGGCTGAGATCTTCCCCTCCCGATATCGTGCAAAGGGCATGGCGCTTTCAACAGCTAGCAACTGGCTCTGGAATTTCCTCCTCGCCTTTTTCACGCCTTTCATCACGAAGGACATTGACTTCCTATATGGATACGTCTTTGCGGGGTGTAATGTCCTTGGTGGATTACTCGTCTACTTCTTCGTCATTGAAGGCCAGGGACGTACTCTCGAGGAGATTGATACCATGTATCTTGAAAGGGTGAACCCTATGAAGAGTTCCAAGTGGGTTCCCCCTCCTCCTGAGGAGATGTCGAGGATCAGGAAGCAGGCTGGTACGGATCTCGAGACTGCTGCTCCTGCGGCGTCGAGTGACGATGAGACGCTTGCGAGGCCCTCAGGTGTTACTGATGGTGGAATGGGACATCATAAGGAGGAGCATGCTGGCACTACGCACCGAGAGTAAGGGGATGGTGATGATTGAGATGTGATGGGGATTTATTTATGAGTGATGTTGGAGACGAGATTGCATGATACCTACGACCTATTCTTATCGTTCATAGCCAATTTTACCGTACTTATACCGAACCAGCTACTTGCAAAATGTCCATCACAGACTGATGCTCATGAATGACACTCGAACTGCGATAAGGATACGATAGAGGGACAGGAGGTTCAGCATCAGCCTCAAGGTAATGGATGCAAGGCAATTTGCTCACTGCCTTTCCGGATGCCCAAGATGCAGCTTTTGACTGAAAGATCACTATATTTATCATCCGTGATTGTAATTAAAAAGGCTTCTCGATGTTAATGAGCTGCGCTGTTGGCGTGGCTTGGCTTGGGCTCCAGGCAGTCGCAGTCTTGTTGACACCTGAACGATTCACTTCCCGCCATGGTCAACGCACTCACCCACTGCGGCTTCCATCACCCGCCAGTCACGCTGAGATGGAAAAACAACAATCACTCCCTAATCTCCATTCTGATCCACGCATCGAATAACGCCATCATCATCAACATCATCATCTGTACAAAATCTGCCACCGCCACAATCATCCATCGTCATCACGAACGACACCTGTCCCACTGGCCGAGCGCGCTACGCCTTCGACTACATCAACGCCGACTCAAGGGCCTTCATCATCCCCCCTCCCATCATCCATTTTCAACATTCTCATCGCGGCTTGCCACCAACATCATCAACAGCATCAACAATCTGCACCCAGTACTTCATCATCATGTGTCAGAAGTCGAGCTACGAAAGGCGCTGTGAAGACTGCCACATGAGAGTCATGATCAGCGTTGTAACCCACCAAGTATGCGGCGGCAAGCCCCGAGAGAAGCTAATCAAGGCCCAAGAAGAGAAACGCAAGAACCATAAGGTACCCTATCGCAAGGACGATTTTATATGCAAGCTCAGAATACGGCCTCAAAAGAAATACTGGTCCTACATCGGAGCGCACACCTGCATGCGCTGCAGTCTTCAAAAGTTGAGGAAAGAAGCGGAGGAAGAGCTCAAAGCACTTGTGGATGGAAATGGAATGGAGTCAGAGATAAATCTCAAAAGGAGAGGTTAAAGAGGCTGAAAGAAGAAATGATGTATACGGGGCTTCCCCCAAAAGATTACAAGAAGGCGCTGCCCAAGGCAATCGAAGTCAACATGAAGGGCTAGTTGCCTGGTGTCCTGGCCGAACGGGATGATAGTATCCGGGACAGTATCGAGTATTTGTTCAAGGAGAGTCTTGAAGCGGATCAACAGTCAGATGACTCAGCCGCCTCGTCCGACCCGCTTCCCACGAGCACCGAGGAGCCTTCTTCGCATGCAGCGGGAAAGAAGACAGAGGGGAAAGAGGTTGCGACATCAGGTGTGGGGGATGTATTATCCGATGCAACCAGGTCTTCTCCGTTTCTTGGCGAGGACCAAATGAGGATTCTAGGCAACTTTTTTGGGGTTGGAATGGGGGGTATTGATAGTGATGAGGAGGTCATGGAAACGGACGACCAGCCGCCCACTGCAGGTTCACTCGCGGATCGATTCTCTAATTTCAGGCCCTAGGCCAGTGGTATCACGTCAAAATTCGCGTCCCGATTGTGAGTGATACTGTTGCTGCAGGCCATCCTTGGATCAGAGTAGTCTCACGGTGGAGGATGGATGAGTGCTGGACAGGAATGGGGGATACGACATAAATTATCGAAGCAATAAGTATGGAGGGGGGGTGAAGAGGGTTGCCGAACACACACGATAACAGATAGATAGAGAATATGACTATCGTTTCGTTGATCTGACTTACCTCGCATGGACTGTGAGTCGCTTTCCCTCTGATGTGGAGGTCTCTTGTTCCGACAGACCAAGATACGCTCTTCCCAACAATGTTAAAATACAGTGGCAGGATGAGTCCTGGATTGAATTAACATGATCTGCTCATCACCATTGTTCTTCATGTTGACAGTGCGCAGCATCATGAGCACAGAGCATGCTACACCATCAACAGTGTCACCATCGCGAGTATTGAAAGTGGCCAGAGACAAGGGTAAATGATGCTAGACACTGAATTCCACAATTAGATGTCTCTGATTGACCTCAATCGTGCTGTGAGAGGGTAGACGAGGAGACAAAGAAGTGACGGATTCTATACGTGAACATGCTGTCTTTTGCAGTGAACAACACGTGGGTGACGCCTCGGGTCAGTGACCATGCGAATATATCGAGACGGGATAAATAATGCGATTATTTAAGTGCTTTTAAAGACCGTGATAATAATAACTTTCACCTGAAGACTCAGCATCACCTTTCCTCCAAAAGTATAAATGCTTCCTCTCATCTTTCCCAATTGTTCCAACCCTTTAAATAAACGTCCCATTAAACACCCGCAAAGCTTGAAAACCTTTTACACCATCATCTTCACTTCCCATCAAGAATTACTGAAACTCACCCCCAAAATGTGTCAAGAAAGAACAGAGACTTGGCTATGCAAGTACTGCTACCGGTACCTCAGATCGGAGACTTACAAAATATGGCTCTGTGATGGGTTCAAACGAAATGGCGTTTGCACTGAGGTGAAGAAAACACTGCCAACGACTATCTACCAGAATGATCCGGATTGTAAGTTTTGTAATGCGCCGAGGAAGTGGCCTGACGATGAGGCTTTTGATGCGTGGCTCAAGAAGCAGAATGGTTCATCGCGATGGTGATGGATGAGAGAATGGTTATGGAGGTTTGAGAATTGGCAAGGCTGGGCTTGTCTTCTTCAAAGCAGGCTACAGCTTCAATTAAAGTCGCAGACACCAGTTGATACTTAAAAGCCCACGCTTCCTCGGAAACCAGTGATGAATTGAATCGAGGATTTGTAGTTGTTTATACTGCAATCTTATCTTACCACCGGCTGGTGAACCCGGTCTCAGTCCCCATCGGTATCCATCCCGATCAAGTGACACGGCATCGATACTCCACATTCTCCATTCGGCCATCTTATCTCTCTGACATTTTCCGACCGACGAATCATAGCCGTTCTCAGTGACAGATTGTGGGGTTTCATCTCCGATCTTCATGACGGCGGCCGAAGCTTTTCTCCTCCATCACTTTAGCTTGCGCCCGGAATTTGACTTCCAAATACTAACTCTTTCCCCAGAACTTACATTGACCGGAATTCCGAACACTCACTAACACTTGCACGACCCCGGCCAAGGTATCGTCAATGCCCAGGACTACTGGCGAACCGCGTGTAAGGCGCTCCTGTGAGCGTTGTCGGTAGGTTATCAGTCGCGATAAAGACGATATACTGACGATGGGGATAGTGAGAAGAAGATCAAATGTCCTGCTGAGAAGCCAGGATGTTCGCATTGTCGAATAGCGAACCAGACATGTACTTATTTGCCTCGGAATCACGTCAGCAGTAATCGAAGATCCTTCGCTCGAAGCTTGTTAGTCACTGCGCGCGTGGGCTACGATGGACGAGAGAGTTGATGTAGAAAAGCAGGCCTCTCAAAGCGCAACATGCTAGCATATCACCAACTGCATCGAGCCATGAACCAGAGTAAGTTCTTGGGTCGGGTTACTGTCCTCGCTAATTGAATTTAAAGTCAAGCGTTTGGGAACAGACATCAAAGTCAAGAGGTCAATACCTGGAATAGTCATACCAACTCACCGCGCATACATCAGCAATTACCCCCAATAACAGCTATGCTCTCCGAAACTTCATCATGGTACGACATATCCTCCGAGCCAGTCGTGACTCACTGACAAGAACAGGTCACCAGCAAACCCCGAACCACCGTCGGACCTGTTAACAGACTTTGTGAATGCCTACCGCGAAAAGATCTACTTCCAACCACTTCCGCTGTTCGACCCGAAGCGTCTCCAGCTCAAGACCGGGACATTACCCCAGTACCTCCGGTGGAGCTTCCTAGCTTTGTCGCTTCATTATACAAGTCATAACTTCTACTATGGGTTAGAAGCGAAGGCTATTGAGTACTACACCACTTCAGCAAGGAGTGTAGTTGTTGATATGGCGGCGGAAGGGCTGGTGAAGTTGGAGGTTATGCAGGCTTTGTGTCTACTTGCTTTGTGTGATCATATTGGTACGTTCATTCTCATGCTATTTACTTATCGCTAAGTAAGTCCAGCTGGAAAGTCTTCCCGGGCTTGGATGATGATAGGGATGGCTGCAAAGCTGGAGTCAATTCGTCTTTCGGACTCAAAAGTCAGTGGTTCACGACAGTCTGATGATGCGGTCTCAAGATGCCACTGGAGCATCGCTATCCTGGAAAGCACCTTTACTCCCCACTGCAACACTCTTTTCGAAGTAGCCCACGCACCGAATTATCCCAAGAGCGTACCGCGACCAACGACTTTGCATGGGATGAAGGCGTATTGCGCTGACTTGACAGATGCATACGAAGCAAACGTCCAAGACGTAGGGATTGTCGCAACTTGTCTCGGCTACATCTCCGTCTGGGGTAGTATTATTTCTTACCTTCGCGACATCCGCAACGGAGCGAATGAGTACCCATGGCTAGCAACGTCAAGACACAATCAACTCACCGTCAAGCTATACGAGCTCGAAAACATCACTTCCCATCGCCATCTCATCCGCAACGCCCCTTTCCCAGACCAACCACCCTCCGAACTCAGCGAAAACAGAGAATACTGGGCGCCTTGGGTATTATTCCAAGTACTCATGCACGCCACCCAAGCCATTCTCAACAATCCCTTTGTGCAACTCGTCGCTCTCCGCCGCGCCGGTCGGAATTTCCAACCACGGTCCTTTCTGCAGAATACAGTTGATCAAGCTTTATTCCACGCCGAGTGGGTTTCTAGACTTGTGAGGATGTGTGCGGATAGACAGTTTGAGGTGAATGATCCTTTAGTTGGACAAGCTGTTGCGGGATGTGTTTCGATATTGTGGATATTTCAGTTTGCGAGGGATAGGAAGGTTTCGGAGAAGGCGAAGGAGAATCTGGGGATTTGTGAGACGTTCCTGGAGCGCTTATCGCGGAAGTGGCCTCATATTGCTGAAAAGGTGAGTCTCCTAGCCTTAGTGCTTGACGATACTGACAGCGTTGTAGGTCGAGATTCTACGAACGCTCAACATCAAAGTGAAAAAGAAGCGACAATCGCCCCAAGATGACGAATCGAGCAGCGCGACTATTCAGTTTGAACCAGATATGATGTGGGAGCTTCTTGACCCTGCAATGTCGGGCGTTGACTGGGCGAGTTTGTGCAAAGCAGGAGGGACTTATGCTGCGACGAGCGCTACCATCAAGGTTGCGACGAAGTTTATACATCCGATTAATAGCGATGAGGATAATGCGCCGATGGAGAATGTTTCGCATAATTTGTTTGACCTGGAGGATATTTATGGGGAGCCGTTTTTGGATCAGTTCTTTTCTGACTCTTTGCTTGTCAATATCTCATAGACAACATATTATTTATACCTTGCTGCCAGTATGAAGCTTAGCTGTTTAATACTTTTTGCCGGTTTTGAAAGATTCTTCAAGATGCTGTGAATCCTTTTTCTCGATTGACGCTTGTGCGGCGCCAACTTCGGTCCCGGCTAGGAAGCCGAGTTTGCCTTGAGAACCTCGCCGTCCAATCATCGCGATACACAAAGGCGCGGATAGTAAGCCACAGCTACGTCACAGCCAATACGAGATGCTGAGTTTGTAACATGTCTGAGATAAGACGAATGAGAAGTTGAAGTGGCTTCAGCCTCAGTTTGGCGCTGACACCAGCGATACCGACACATAAAACACGCAGGCTAGCTGATGAAGTTTGCAGGCGCATTCTTCAGCTTTCAAAATGCTTGTTTCACAATCTCTCCTCTCGCTTGGGTCTATCTTTAGCTCAGTGACTACTCTGCCAGGATGTGGAGAAGTCAATGTTTTCTACACGCGAGTTCATGCCTCTAGACTGTTGATGAAATATCTACTGACGTTGTGTGAAGCGGCTTGCCTGGTCGGCATACGTATGTTACGCAGCAGGGCTATGATGCCGCTCTTGTTGAGGCGCAGATCTTCAACCATACGCGCCAGCTACGGGAGGCGGGATACAACGTGAGAGGTATATCAATTGAAACAAATAGGCGGTTTGCGATACTGACCAGTGTACAGCGGTCTGGAGAGGCCCCGAAATACCTGGCAACGAAATGAGTAGGTATATGAAAGACGTCCACTGGAACGTTGCCGGTATTGGCTTTGGAGTCCGAGGATCTCAGATTTCAGATGTCATCACGCTCTTCGAAGGTCAGTAATCTCCCTTGACTGTCAAATTGAAGACTAGTTGCTGAGAATAGTCAGAAACCCTTGATATATACCGCGAAGAAGCGCCGGATGCCAAATATGTGTTCAACTATAATCCATTGACCTTTTTATGGTCCGTTAAACGGTATTTCCCGCTGGTGAGTGACTGTAAAGATCACCCGGGGAAAGACTTGGTAAATATACGACTATTAGAGTAACTGGGCCGAGCTGAACACTCATATCTAGGGATACATCACGATTTGCGATGGAGCGTGTACTTAAGTGGCATGACAGCACACGGGCAAGCGACGATGGATTGGGTTTTCAATATGTTGAGAGTAGAATCCCAATGGGAGGATAATCTTTGGATAACTGTTATGGGCAGTGTTGCTCATCCTTGTTTGATCCTTTGAACAGCGTTATGTAACAGCGGCCTGGTCCTTGAGCCAGATATCATACCAATCACACTCGGGAATAGGACGAGCGAGGTAATATCTACCCAGCTGAAGTAGTTTCTGATTGCTATAGGTGTCTATAGTGAAACAAACTTTAGTTATCTTGAAGCGCTCTTTTTGTAGTTCACATATTGTGTCTAAACTAAATCCCGTCTCTTGAAGTTAGTTATTGTTTAGGATTCAAGCTTCCCTACTGATTCATATTCTCAGATGGAACTCTGCAAACTATTTTCCATCTATTCAATTCGTATTTGTAGTTCTCGACCGTTAGCCCAAGCTGTTCAAACCTTGTTGGGCTATTCGTGGCAAGATATCGACAGCCTGAGCTTCCGGCCATTCCAAAGCGTGCAAAACAGAACGAATAGGTTTTTGAACACAATACAAGCATCTATCAGAGATAAAAGATATCATATAATGGACATATAAGTTCTATGAGGCATGCGAAAGAATAAGAGCATGTCGCCCACTTGTATCGACAAAACACCAAGACAGTGCCACTTTCGCACATCAAGCCATCTCTACAAAAGAGGAGAAACGAAAGAATATTCTAGAAGCATTTAATGCATGGCAGACCAGCATGTCATCGCACAGTGTCAAAACTACTACGGCATAGGAACGTCATGATAGGCCTCGCAGGTGACAGATCGCACAGACTCACCCTGCCACGTGTACATGGCCCATCCCTCCCTCGACCACGCTAGAACTGCCGCGACAGCTCAAACACAACGGGCTGCAACCACATTATGAGTCCTAGGTGTTTGGGACGCAACCACCGGGTACCAGGAATGCATCACGGCGAGACGGTGTACGGCATGCAGATCGAGCAGTGCCCCTGGCTTACTATCTGGGGGAACACATGACGCTCGGTTATGGTTGCAGAGGGTCGACGTTTTGGGACACAGCCTACATCATGGGGGATGGTCTGTGAACACTTGGGCTGGGATTGCACGATAGGGATACCACTCTGGCGTGTATATACACCTGGCTTATCAGATGGTGGGGTGTTGATCCCTGCGGCCCAGATTTGGGGTGACATTGGCGGAAAAGCAGGAACATAGCTTTAATTATGACTGCAAAGAGCTTCGCTACAAGGAAATAAGTTGAAGGATAGAATGTGAATTGGTCCTTGACCGAAGTTATGGTTCGGAATAGCGTCGCGTCGCGATCAAAAAGGCAGCAACTTGCGGCACGGTGACGTAGCGTGATGAACTACATGTATCGCGCATGGGCATGGTATTAAGTAAAAGGTGCACGAGTTTCTTCATACATAAAGCTTAATATCTATCTCGATCCAACTAAAAACGCTATCACTAGTCATTCATCATGCATTCATGGACAAGCAAGCCGCAGCCTCAGCATGTTAGCATACGCTTCAACACCATCACATCCCTTGCAACAATTTAACCCTTGAATGCCTTTCCAGTACTGACATTGACCTTTGTCCACACAGAGCCCGTCGACATGTACCAGGCGAACTGAACGGGCCAATAGACATGCATCATCCACAACCAAGGAAGAGGATCCCAAGACTCAAATGTCCCATCCTTCCAGTAGATTATATGCTGCACAAAAGCCCGAATGGACTTTTGGATGTCCGACAGACTCATTGTGCCTCGGAAGAGAGTGAGGTAAAAGGGATACAGAACAAGTTCGACGAAGTCTTGGCCGACCCAGTAGTACTGCTGGGGATGGGTAGGCGACAGAGGTGGCTTTGTCAAAGGCCTTGGTGCAGATGGGGTAAGAATGGAGAGATACTCATCGACGATCTCGGGGGTGTTGTTGAACAGAACGGTAGCCGTGTGAACTCTTGGATTGCACTCAATGGGATATATCGTGACCTCTTTATCGGCACCAGACTTGACAGCATCTTCATCTTCCTTATTGATCAAGAAGTCAAAGCTCATATGTCCTGTAAAGCTCTCTCCTCCTTCTTCAGCTTGCTTCAGTGTAAAGTCAAGCATGGCCCTGCTCAGAGGTGAATCGACAGGAAGAGCCGAGTAATGCATGAGAACATCGGCAGAACGACACGCGACGAACGCGCAAACGCGACCGCGAATGACGA
The DNA here is from genome assembly GCF_000149955.1 of Fusarium oxysporum f. sp. lycopersici 4287. Taxonomy (NCBI): domain Eukaryota; kingdom Fungi; phylum Ascomycota; class Sordariomycetes; order Hypocreales; family Nectriaceae; genus Fusarium; species Fusarium oxysporum. The sequence continues at coordinate 535,842 of NC_030990.1, forward strand.
GCGCGTGGGTGCAAAACTCAGGACCTGTGATGTACTCTTGTATGATGAAGGAGCATTTGGCGGTCTCGAAAGGAATAGAGTCGATGCGTGCGAGGGTAGCTTCTTCGGAGGGAAGAGGAAGTAAAGGCATTACAAAGCGCGCAACATCATCTACACCAACAGGTTTGACGAGGTATTGTCTCGCACCATGTTTATGCTCAAGACCACCGTTTCTTTGAAGGAAGTTGATGACATCTTCTCTATCCTCAACAGCCTCCGTCAACGGAACCGTGAGACCAAGACCCTTGGTATGCTCGATAAACGCATCCTTCTCATGAAGTCTTCGGATATCCTCAACACCAAATTGAATCGCCTTAGCATTCGTACGAGCCTCGATGATTTCCCGAACCGCAGCATCTTCAACTGCTGCATTGACATCTGAGACAGAAACCCAAAGATCAACGTCCTCGTAGTGAATGATCTCGACAATTCGATTGAGATATGGATCATTCATGCTCGTTTTTGAAGGATCTGAAGGCGGTGGGAGACGATAGTACGCGTCGATTGCGAAGGATATGCGACCGGGCGAGAGGGAATGGCAATCTGCTCCTATGACGCGATGGCCTCGACGATAAAACATTCGTGCGAGAGAGAGCCCTTTCGCCATGTTCACGCCTGTGACCAAGACGGTGACTTTGTCCAGATTATCGCCGTCATTCTGAGGGTTGGAGGGTTTCGACGTGAAGCGGTTCCATAGGTAAGATCCCAATGCAAAGAGTGCATTTGTCGGTAGGAATATGAAGCTGAGGAGGAAGAGAGCCAAGTTCTTGGCGAATTCAATCGCTCGAGAGCTCTCCAGAGCCTGATTTGGCTCACCCATGATCAATGGGATATAAACTCTAAGATTGAGTCCTAGCAGTATACAATTGACAATTATGAGCTTCACCAAGCCATAGAGCTAAAGCTACGGAGGATACAGCTCGAAAACGCGTTGTGAAAAAAGTCAATTGGAAGACGTCATGACTTGGGCGTGTCTGCGGAGAATGATCTCACTAGCACGTCGGTGCAGCCCTGGGGCAACACATTCCGATCGCAAACAGTCCCCTCCCTACTAAGACAATCTAACTCAACCTAGTCTCAGATCCTAAAGAGGGGAAAACACATTAGGCTTCTTCGCCAGGAAGATTAGCTCCGATGATTTCACACCATAGATCTCTCATGCATATGCAGCATTTCACACCGGCCCCTTTCACAACCAATTACAGCTCCAGGGTGTTCCTCATGTCCCTTGAGGTATCACAAGTAAAACACACCATGTGCGGAATTGTCACTGTGTGTATACCGATACAAATGGTCGAGACTCATTTTCCCATCAGCCCACAATACTGTTACACCGAAACGCTGTGCTATGAGTCTGCTTACTTCTATGACGGCTAGACTCGTGAGCAGGTGGATGGAAGAGCTGCAAAAGAAAAGGAATTCGGAAAATAAGAGGCGGTCAGGGAATAACGGTCCCCGTAAGGCGCAAGGGTAGATATCGTAGATCTGCAATGCAACATTCGCATTCACCTTTTCCCGATCTCACTCCAGGGTCTATTTCACATGTCCCGTGTTATTTTTGGCCAAGGGAAGATCAGCTAGCCTACTAGGTTCACGTGGGGACAACCTAATGAATGACGCGCACATGCGAGATGGTAGTGTAATCGACGCCTTCGCGCTAACATCGCCCCGTCTTTACGAGAATACCGTATCCTTTCCGTCTCCTAAGATGTGAGATCTAGGTACAATCTGCCCCATGCGGGGCCTAAGATCGTGCCCCTGAACGACAATTCACGGTGCATCCCGTTGCTGTTGCTGGGTTTATGACACCTCGAGAAAAGAAGATTCGCATTACACCTTACCAAACAGGCTAGAAAGAACCTATGTCGTGCTCAACCACTCGTTTCTCACGGGCTGTGTTCCATCCACTCATACAGAAGCGTGGGAACTAATGCTTCAGACCCATCATAACTTGACCATCATGACACCAACATTAGATACATGCGTCTGCGTGCGAACATGCACTTGTAGCCAAGTCTCGGGCCTCAAACCACCTACCCAATGAAAACGGTCCTCTTGTCCCTATACTTCTCCCCCAACCACTCGTTCACCGACGACTCATGTAGTACTAACTTGCTCTCGTGAAAAGAACCCTGGCTTGAAAGTTTGTCGGCAGTTGCATATCCCTCAGAGGGGGTGGTTATCACACATAAAAAGCTCTTCCCATCACCATTACTGCCCTGAAACCCAACCTACACACATCCTCTACACCCTTCCATCCCTATTGTACTACCCCAAAAACACCACCCACCATGTCTGATATGAGTGCTACCGTCGAGCCCACCACCAAGGGTTTCGCTGTCTGTGGCTACGAGAAGATCGAGTATGACTTTGAGTTTCTCGATGGTGTTTTCAAGACTGCCAATCCTCAGCTATACCAGCTCTACTCTCCCTGGGGACGATGTCTGGCTGTGATGGACCTCAACATCTTTAACCTCTATGGGAATGAGATGCAGAGGTACTTTGATCATTATGGTATTCCTCTTACTATTCATAAGACGATGATCGGTGAGAAGGCGAAGAGCATGGATACGTTGTTGTCGATTGTTGATTCTATGACCGATTTTGGTATTTACCGAAAGGAGCCTGTACTTGTTGTTGGCGGCGGTCTCGTCACTGATGTTGCTGGGTAAGTCTTCAGCCACTATTATTCATAACTCAACTGACCGTTACAGCTTCGCTTGTGCTGCGTATCGCCGCAACACGAACTACATCCGCATCCCCACCACAGTCATCGGTCTCATCGATGCCTCAGTTTCCATCAAAGTCGCCGTCAACTACGGCCGCTACAAGAACCGTCTCGGCGCCTATCACGCCCCATCCCACACATTCCTTGACTTCACCTTCCTCCGCAGTCTCCCCGTAGCACAGATCCGCAACGGTTTCGCAGAGCTGATCAAGATCTCTACTTGTGCTCACAAGGATACTTATGATCTTCTTGAGAAGTACTGCGAGCAGCTTATCAACACTGGTTTTGGACGATCTGATGATGCTTCTCCTGAGATTAAGGAGGTTGCTGATAAGATCTGCCGTGCTGGCATCCATGAGATGCTGAAGCTTGAGACACCGAACTTGCATGAGATTATGCTTGATCGTGTTATTGCTTATGGTCATACTTGGTCACCTCTTCATGAGCTTGTTCCTGAGACCCCTCTTCGTCACGGCCATGCTATCTCCATTGACATGGCGTACTCTGCTACCCTCGCTCACATCCGTGGTCTTCTCTCATCAGAGGAACATACTCGTCTCTTGAACCTCTTCTCCCGAGCTGGTCTCTCCATGGACCATCCCCAGTTTGATGCTCCTCTTCTTGAGAAGGCCACCGCTGCTATCCTCAAGACTCGCGATGGCAAGCTTCGCGCTGCTGTTCCCGTCAACCCTATGGGTGACTGCGTCTTCTTGAACGACGTCAGCCACGACGAGATGGTTGCTGCTCTTGAGGAGCATAAGAAGATCATGAAGTCTTACCCTCGCCAGGGCGCTGGTCTTGAAGCTTTCGTTGACAGCAGCGACACTGGCTACACCATGAACGGTGCCCCCGTTGAGAATGGCAATGGTCAGAACATTCCCCTCAATGGCGTCGAGAACGCCAAGCTTCATGCCTCTGGTCCCGAGGGTGTCGATGGTCTGCAGCAAGACTCCAGCAGCGACGATGATTATGTCGTCAGCTCTTCCAAGACCAACGGTCACCAGGACAAGGGTATCCTAAGTGATCTAAAGGAGAAGGCGAATGGACTTCAGACCCAGATCGCCAAGGCTGTCACTGTTGAGAGCCAATAATTGCATCTAAAACAAAAACAAAGTTCATTGCATGAGTATACGATTGTCAAGTATTTGGGTTAGTTGACTGGGATTACTTTACATCCTAGTCCTTTTAGCATTATGATACCGGGTCTGAGAGCGAGATGATAAATCACTCAGCATCCACGGTTTTACTTTCGATTCAAAATACAAACAAGGATTATATTCCATCTAACGTGCAGATTGAGTTGTGACTGCACATTTGTTTAAATGTTCTTCCCCATACAGCCGGTGATTCCATCTTCCAAGAATGGGCTTCTTATCTGGCATCTTCTTGTCCATCATCCACCGCTCCATTGATCATGTTGATGAAGGCCTCAGCCGTATTCTCCGAAAAGAACTCCACTTCGCGTGCCATGCAGCGTCTTATGTAGTCCTGCCCACGTACAAACATCTCCCGCTCGTATTCCTTCAGGGCATTTTCCAATTGACCTTCCTCTATATGTGCACCACCAGCTTGCTTACAGTACTTGACTATCGCCTTCGCCAGCATGAGAGCATCTAGCATCGCCATGTTGACTCCTTCGCCCACTAGCGGGGTTGCAAGATGAGCAGCATCTCCCAGAAGAGTAAGGCTAGGGACTCGTTTCCAACTTACGGATGAAACAGGCAAGCGATACAAAGGCCATGCATGGAATGGCCCTTCAGCATTGGCCAGATATTCCTTCAGGTTCGGAGCCCAGTTTGCGAAGAACTCTGGTGAAGATAGGAATTTCTGACGAATGTCCTCTGTATCTTCATGGCCCAGAGGTCTTCGATATAGCTTTTCAGGCGCATCCATGCCCATGTAGAATCGATAGGAACGGTCGGATAGCTGCTGAACGGCCATGATCTTGTGCTGTCCCATTGCGAGCATGTTCCCTGGTCCTGCGTGTTCCAGTGCGGCGGTGTAGCTGGGATTGTTGTGAGATATGCTGCCCTCTATGAAGACTTTGCCAGAGTACTTCGGTTTCGCGGAAGTAAGCTTGAGATGGATTAGTATAGGTTACAACGCGAGAAGTCATTTGACGTACCAGCGGGCGCACTTTGCTCCACGCTCCATCTGCGCCAACGATAGCACGAAAGCCAGAAGCAGAGGTACTATTGACAAAAAGAATTACATGCTCAGAAGTTGTATCTCCTCTCTCAATAGACCTTACACGGTGACCCCAACGAATCTTGTCATTCGGGATAGAGTCAAGCAACAATTTGCGAAGTTGCAGCCTATCGATCTCAGGTGCATCGCGTTCATCTCCAAAGACAGCCGTGACGGTACCTGACGGGTTCTGCATAAAGACACGCGAAGCATCCCATCGAGCAATACTCTTGAACTCGTCGAACAACCGAGCCTCTTTAAGAGCGACTTGACCGGAGGAGGCGTGGATGTCAAGAGTTCCTCCTTGGTTGATGAACTTAGGTTCTGGACTTTCATCACGCTCGTAGACCATGTAATCGATGTTGTTGATCTCGAGTAGCCGGGCGAGAGTCAGACCGCTGGGGCCTGCTCCGATTATTGCAATAGATGAATATGTAGCCATCATGAAATATCTTCAATGATGTATGGGTTTGCTTCTCTGTGTTGCTCAGAATGATAACAGGACTTCATACGATTTTATACCTGGCAGTTAATGAGCCGATGGTGACACCGGAAAACAATAATCTATTCAAAGTCCGGTATTCCTCCGCTGACTGGCATCTACCTTTAACTCATAACTGGGTGTCGTGAAAGGTACACAAGCGGATGAATTCATTGAGCGGACATACTCATTTTACTGGCATGTCCGAGTCTGCTGCAATTGATTGGCGGACTTCGGAGAGTAAGCACTTGTTTGCTCCGATCCCAACCAATAAGACTGCGACTCCTCGGGTTTGATGACAGAGGGGAACTTCCTTGGTCTCATACTTTCAACTTCTTCTCTGCATTCTTGATCGCCATCGAAGTTTCTTTGAAGAAGAAACACCCATCAGCCTTGACTGAAATGTCTTCACTGGCGAATGCCGGCTTGGCTCGTTATGCTGTAAGCATCATTCACCATGTACCAAAGCTGATACTAACCAAGTTTGAGTGCGACTACTGCAAGCAAAAGAAGTTCAGGTATATAAATTACATAGAACGATTACCTAAAGTAGGTTTCTGACCGCTCGCTAGATGCTCCAAGGAATTTCCCAAGTGCAGCGCGTGCAAGCCTTGGCCGGGGCCTTGCAACTACTCCTGAGATAAACCGGCTGTCAAGGTCAGGGTCGATGAGCAAACAACCCGCCCATCTCTGGGTTTAACAGACCGGCGGAGCATAGAGGGCCTACATGACAGATTGCGGAAAGTTGAGGAAGCGGTACAAGCTCTGACCAATGCCGTAACTCAGGCTGTTGATGCAATGAATCATCCGTCGACTACTTGCCAACGGGGGTCTGAAAAAGGCCATGTACCTCATGAAGCAAGAGATCCACCTTCTAACCTGAGTGTCGGAGATGTGAATTCCTTCTCTTTTATAAAAGACACATCTATCACTAACGCGACCGTCGGCTCATCACCTCTTCATCAGCACGCTGCAAAGGAGCTGCAATATTTGTCACACTCCCTAACAACAGCAGTAGCGAGCAAAGAGCATCCTGCAACTGGCTTCTTCATACCATCAAGAGCTGAGGGATACCAGATGATAGGCCGTAATTATTCTCCTCTGGAATTGGGCTCCATCTCAACTAACTGGCAACAGGTTTCTTAGAAAATGCCAGCTTAGGCGACGCGTTCTTCGTCACACCTTCAGAAGACCTCCTCATACAAACCATATTCAGACCTGAATCTGTCTCAAGAAAGGCATGGGTTGTGTATATCAACTATATGATCCTCACTATGCTAGTAGATAACGAAGACGCCAAAGCTCAAAAGTACCGGAACAACATGAAGTTGGCGCTCAATGATAGCAGAATCTTTCTCGAACCTCACGAAGTTAACCTTCAAGCCCTCGTCATGCTAGCCATCCATGGTGAGGATTATGCCTCGCCGAATTTATCATGGATGCTCGTTGGCCATGCATGTCGTCAAGCTGAGGCATTGGGATTTCCCATTGACTCTACAACAGATTATGTGACAACTCAGCGGAGGTTGAGCCTCTTTTGGCTTCTGTTCGCTGTAGATAAGTCATGTGTTGTTGCATTTGGCCGCCCATGTTTTCTTTCATCAACGACATATTCTCACATCCCGCTCCCAGACTTAGGATATTTGACAAGGTTTCAACCTCGCAGCGACTCCCCTCATGCACATAAGAGGTCGGAAATTTCGTTGTTCGGAGGCCGCATGTTTCTTGCTCGTATTGAACTTGCAAAGATGATCGGGATGGTCGTAGATTTGAGGCATATCCCTGAGCCAGAAGAGGGCTTGAGGGAGCGTCTTGGAGAGTGGTATACTCGAACAAACATGGTAACTTCAAAAGTGCGTTTAGAATTACAAACGCTAATTCCTCAGCAGATACTGAAAGATACACTCCAGAATGAGAGAGCTTTCTCAGGGCCCAACGAACTACGCGAAATGGTATTGGGCATTAGCACTATCAAGTTTGAGTACTTGCATGTCTTGATGGTCCTCCTCAAATCTCATCCACCATCTGCTAGCTTGAGACTAGAGGCTGCAAGGGAGGCGATCTCTCTTCTTCCGTCCATGATATCCAATTGGACTTCTGTATACAATAGCATGATCTGGTATGTCGCACCTGATTTGTTTTAGATGGGTATTTAACATTGAGCAGGCATCTTTTTTACTTCCCTTTCATACCATATTTCATCATCTTCGAGAACTTAGTCCAAAGAAATGCGCTTTTAAGTAAGATCACGATCCAACAAGACCTCGAGCTTTTGTCTACAACGGTTTCGTATTATTCGAGCATGACACACCAAATGCAAATGCTAGCTCCGTTGTGCGCACGTCTTGAGAACATGGCGACAGTATTTCTCCACCTAGCCAAGCTGCATACAGACTGTTCAGATCCCCTATACTCAACTCAGCCACCAGCTCCAGAGCCCTTGCAGTCACGCTCAAGCCAAAGTCAGAAGACCAGTATTTCAGCAAACAGCATGTCGACTGGCTCTTTGCAAACGGAGCTAGGTGGGGAATGTGATGTCGACTTGGAGCAATATCTCCAGTGGCTACCACCAGATGTCATTCCTCCTCAAGATGCACAGTCTACTGATATACCAGATCAAGATTCGAATCAAAGAGTTTTACGTGCTGAGGGTGTAGAGCCGTTACAGGCAGAACCCCGGGGTACCAAACGGCCATTCGACGTTATGTTTGACTGGTTTGCTTGGGATGTCTACTACGGGGAGCAAAATATTGAGATTGGATGAACTTTGATTAAAATGACATTTCCTAATGATTATGCAGAACTAGATGCTGTGTTGTCCGCTTTGTTGTGTGGGTAGCTAACCATCTCCAATACCTGCGGCTTACCCGTGTTGTCTTTCTGCTTGATCTCTTTCCTGGGTCCAACTACAGAAGTCAGAAAATATTCAAGCCATCACGCGTCTTAGAACTTACAGATACTGATGCAAATAAACTTGATCATCACCGGGAACCAGATAGCTACGGCGACAAGCTGTCCAAAGCCCCATGTCGACAGACCCCCATCGGCTGAGTGCATGTCAAGAAGTTCGACCATCTCACGCAAGCCAATGAAGATGATAATAATTGTGAGCAGTTCTATCGCAGCCCAGAAGACTCCCAGTGAGAGTCTGGCCCCTTTCTTCTCTGCGAATGAGAAGATTGTCCGAGACTCTCCGCCGATTTGCGTATACTTGACTTTATCTCCGGTCATTCTTGTCTTGGTAAAATGCAGAATCCAGTCGATGATGAGGCATGACACAATTATGTGAACCGTAAACCGACATGCAAGAGTAAGGTTAAAAAAGTCATAGCTGTTCTTTTCCTTGATTCCCTGACAGAAACTCATCGGACCGGGGTTACCGCCGCAAGCATCAAGAGTCGAAACCTGTTTCAAGTGTTCCTCAAATGCATCGGCGTTGAAATCCTGAAACTCGGTGATGACAGTCATCATTATCCAAGACAATACAACAAAGAATAGGGTATAGAAGCGGCGCTCTCCAGCTCGATGCATGACGAGCTGCGCCATTAGTACTGGGTACATGCCTGCTGTGATCAGGCCCTGTAGTATGCGATGGTTGAACATCCACGAGAAGAGTGTAAGCATGTTTGCCAAACCTGCTCTATTTCCGCCATCAAATGTGATGATGGCTGTGATCGAGATGGTAGCAGCGAACAAGGCTTGTGATTCTTGAAAGTCGAGCATCGCGGAGGACGCAGCTTTTGCGAAGCGTGTTTCAGACAGTGTTGTCTGCCACCTTTGGCATGTCTCTCGGAATACAGAGTCCTTTTGAAATGAGCTACTCATGCGGCCAAAGGTTCGGATCCAGGACGTTGTGAGTTTGAAGCACAGGCCGAGGAAAAGGACAAGGACGAGCTGGATGACATATGCCGTGACGATCTATAGGGGCTTGTTAGAGTCTCGTGTAATGGATAGAGATGATGCTTACACCTTGTCCAGCGATGTCCAAATCGATACCGGCACTTGCAGCCTGACAATAGGGCTTTGCCATAACTCTCCCAAACTTGGCAATATTATTCGGTGAAACAGGACCGCACTTGAACCCTTGAAGACTGCTCGTACAGCTGCCGTACGTAGAGTCAGAACAAGAAGCCCAAGCGCAGTCTCTGACCTTCCGAAATACATTCAAGGAATTGAACTTCTCAACAGTTCCAAAATGAAACTTCTCATCCATCTTCTTCTCACTCTCGCGGTCAATCGTATCATTCCCAGGACCGACTAACATCCCCAACGTCGCGAGCGTCATACAGTTCCACAGGTTCTCGGGTGAACTGTACATAAGCGTTTCGTTCGAACATGTCTTCGTACAGTTGAGTGAACTGCCATCACCATTGTTACAGCCGTAGGAAATAAGCCGCGCGCCTACGGTCGGATTCTCAATAATGGACCTGACGCGGAAGAAGTGCGCCGTCTCCCAGGCTTGCCATTGTTCGGATATCGCAATGCCGTGGTATGTTCTGTTGAATTCATACTTGTCTATGACCTGGAACTTTCGTTCAACCATTTTACCAAAAGATGAAGAAGAGAGAGGAGAGGATGAAAACCTCAGGTAATCTCATTTGAGGCTGATAAATGGGACCCCTGAGGCCTACAGATCTAGCCCTATGAGCTGCGCCAGCAGGGTTCCACAGTAAGCACTGCCCTCTACCTTGATTCCTCATTTGGTGGAATTCAATTGCCAAGACTCAGGCAGAGAAATCAACTTGCGATAACATTTGGGGGCCGTTGTGGAATTACTTTGCCACCAACGAGAGCTGATTTCGTTGGGGGCAAAGACATCTATCTACCTACCTTTGTAGATCTGTGTCAACAATAACTCACTCTTATAGAGATCTATAGCAAATCCCAAGATCCATTCAAAGTCGTCACTTTCCTCAACGACTTTGCCAACAAACTTGTCCAGAATAATTTACTTGGTGGATGGGACAGACGATAGAGCTCTAAATAGCTGAGGAATTCTGATGGCAGCAATGCCTGCGTGAATGCTATTATTCTGAATACCCATGAGCAGTAAGACTACCTTAAGAAGACAGCCATTATTAATTCCTGGCTCTTAAAAGCATATTTATCACCCTCATGAGCGAAGGCGAAGACATAGCGATGACTGACTATGGCCTGGTCGACATCCTTGCGATTTAGAAGCCACAAGTGCCCGATTGGTTGTCAAGCCTCTATTCTGGCAAATTCTCTGATATGTTACCTATAATCTGCTCTCGTCGCATCTTCAATATTAGTACGAAGATTGATGACTTTTTGACGTTGCAGATGTTTACTAAGGCAAGATGTGTCAGAGTTTTGATCAGCTTTTTTTCCCCCTGAATTTTGGTCTGATTATGCTTGGATCTACAAACGAAGTCTTCAGGATAGAGTGGTAGACTTTTATTCAGTTTTCGAAATATGCGATAGAATTATTTGAGATGCTCATATGAGCATTTCTGAATTAATCAAGAGACCTCATAGTCTATACTGGCCCTCGCATAAGAAATTATGACATATCTTAGTCCATCCTTGGATTTGTTCTGGTCATCAGGAGAGATGTACATATAGCCAATTCTGAAGGACTTACAAACAATATAGCAAAGTTCATTATACGAGACCATGAAACCTGCGCCACAGAGCTAAGCGGAAGGTAAAGCTTTTCTCGCTTCTGTTCTCGCTTATATCCCCTGCGATAAAGAGGGAACCAATGTTAGTCAGCGACCTGGTCAAAAGTGGCGGTAAGTCAACGTCCGTGTGAACTCCTTTTCACTCAAATTTTACAACTAAGTAATTATAAATTTAAGCCCACCAAGTCCTCACAAGATGGGCGATATATCATACGATGTAGGTGTATCCCATTTCGCTCGTAGTCTAAAGCTAACGCGTCATGTCTCTAGTACCGTTGGAAAGGTTTGATAGCACTCAATGCCCAGGCAGTTGATTTTTACTAACCGATATCAGTGATTCTCCTGGGTGACTCAACGGTTGGAAAGTCAAATATCGCAGGTCAATTCACCCAAAGCAAGTTTCAAGCTGATTCTAAACCAACGATTGGCGTAAAGCCCACCACCAAAATCGTCCAATGCAACTCCAAGGCCGTCAAAGTCAATATCTGGGACACCGCTGGCCTAGAGAAATATCGGGCCCCAGTACGATATTACGACGATGCCGTGGCTGTGATGTTGGTTTATGATATAACCAGGCGCCAGAGTTTTGAGAATGCGGCACGCTGGTTGGACGAGGTTCGAAAGCACGGTGAACCTGGGATTGTCATCATGCTCGTGGGAAATAAAGCAGACCTGGAGCGTAGAAGGTCTGTAACGACTGAAGAGGGGAAGAAATTTGCGAGTAAGTTGACCTCTCCTTGCTAATATGTTCAAGGGTACTGATGGGGTCCAGAACTTAACAAACTTCTGTTTATCGAAACATCCGCTTGCGAAAACAGTCAAGTTGAACTTGCTTTTCAGACTATTTTAAAGGGTACGGCTGATTCCCTCTCATACGCCTCATGAAGACGGCTGCTAATCACGTTGTTTGCACTAGGCGTCTACAAGCAGCATTGCCAGGAGAAATGATAGTCTAAATAACATAATAGGGTTGAGTCTCGGTTTCTCATCTTTCTGTATTATTTGCATTGTCACATTTCAATATCAAGACATCGCGACCTTCGCGCTATTTAAAACCTCTATAATGGACCATGTCTCAACGCCGTGAAATCAACATGCAACATCTCAGAACCTAGTCTCTTAGTTTCGAGAAGATAGTATCAAGCCTGTACTCGCTTCCCAACAGCTTTTAATCCTTCACAAAGGAACCGTCACTCCATCCATAAGCCCGATTCAAGCGTCTCGCCAAAATCAGGATCAAATACCCCTCGATCTGCGATTTATGAGGTCTGTGAATGCTAACAGGCCTCTTGATATCCATATTCTCTGAGGGTCTGAACGTGTAAACAGATCCAAATCGGGGCAGCACCGAGAATCCCAGCTCAGACATGGCCGCCTCGAAGGCTGACCAGTTAACGGACCCTCGTGATTGAGTTTTGTCAAAGAGGGTCGCAAAGACCTCGCCTGTCGATGAGCTGACCTTTACTGGCTGGGTTGACTTTACGGCTTCCTTCTGTTCAAGAGAGTCCGTGGTCGGGGTGATTGCGTAGACGGAGGGGTGTTCTGGGCGTGTCTTTTCCTTCTGTCTTCGAGTCTCGATTCGTTCCTTTGCGTCCACGGGAGTAGTGTCGATGGGGACAAAGTCCGCCTTGCTGTCCTTGTTTGCCTTATCCTTGGCCTGCTGGTACTGTTCTTCGACGTTTCGGAACGCCTTCTCTAGTTCATCTTGGTATAGCGACCCCATTCTCGTACCTGTCTTGTCTACAACGAACTCATCCAGAGCTTCCAGTGCTTTAGTAGACATGCCAGGCTCAAGAAGATTATCGATGGGTGCAGCATATTCACGCAGATCAACTTGCTTCTTGATCTGGTTGAGCTCGTTATCGACCTCTTGCAGGCCGGCGACTAGTAGGTTCCCTTTCTTGCGCGATGAGGAGGGAAATGAGTACGCAGCTGATAAATCCTGGACGAATGCGACGACGGCAGCCACGTCATGAAGAGTACGGGATTCCCTCTCGCCCAGCTTCTCTCGCTCCAAAGGATGCGCCTTGTAGAGATCGCTGAGCTTCTCCATCCACTCAACTGCTTTCATGACGGTAGTCTCCGGCTGACACAGTCGCAGTAAGTAGTGTAGCTGAGGGTCAGAGCGCGTGAGCTCTTCCGGCTTGCCTTTCATCGAGATCTTGGCATTCCCTGAGTTGTCATATGCGTTGGAAATCCGTTTAAACCATTTTGATCCAGTTCCTGTCGAGACTTGGCGCTTGAATAGCGCTTGCGTACGAGCGTACTCGAAATGACACACGTTTGACAGCTCTTGGAGAATTGTGGACTTGTAGAGCTTGTCGGGAGACTGTTTCTCAAGAAGATCAAGGAGGCCTGTGATGCACTCCCAGACAGCGATGCCTTGGACCGCATGGTGGATTGTCTCCAAGACAGCGGGTCCGATGTACTTGTCGGTATGGACTGGTAGCGAGCGGCCCTTTTCGTCGGGTACAAGCTCTGAGCGGCTGAAGAACTGAACGTTGACACCAGGACATAGGACCGTAGGCTCGGTTCGGAGAAGAGATAGGTACTCTTCCAGAGAAGACTTTTGGTCAGAAGCAATGGCGGCTACTTCCTGGGGCGTAAGTGTGACTGTCGCCTGCTTGGAGGCTGACTCAGAAAGAGGTGCATTCTTAAATTGCTTCTTCGGCCCGTCTCGATTTCTTGTCTGCGATCCTTGATCCAGGATATCCTCTATCATAACGTTGAGGAGTTGCAGGATGTTGATTTGCCGCTGAAGAACGAGCTCTCCTAGTGATCGCGGGATGAGAACACCATGGTCAACAGCGATGCGCAGGCCTTTCATAACGTCATCAAGGTGCTTGGGCTGAACTGTAAATGACTCGCCGTATTTCTCGTCATAGAAGTAGGTATAGGAATGGTTGAAAGAGTCGACGTGGCGGAGGTTCTTCTCCCTAATCATATTCTCAATGAGATGTCGATCTCCAAGCGTACCACTGACACCTGCGGCATACTGCTCAAACAGGGTTTTCGTGGCGCGATGCTTGAGAATATCGAGGAGAAAATCTGAGTTAGGCTCTGTGATGTCTTCGAGGTTCCATTCAGGAATGAACTTGTAGACGTTGCCTAGCGATACATCCGACGAGTGCTTGAGGACAACTCCATCTGCTGAGCCGGCTTTCATGCATTTCGCGCGTTGGGCTTTGTTGAACGATCGCCAGGCAGTTTCGACTTTGGGGCCATGAGCTTTCCATTTGCGCTGTAAGTCGCCGTGGAGCTCGCGGATCATTTCTGAGGAGTTGACTTCCATTTTGGCTGTTCTTGGCGATCTCGATGAATTGCAGGGTGCAGAGGCAGATGCCATGAAGCGATGAAGCAGAGTTTGGAGTCAAATGGCGGGGGCTTTTCTCAGATGTCTACCAGACCGTTACACCACCTGGGAATCCGGAGCTGGAAAGCATTCAATGCGCATTTCAGCTGACCCCGCTTTTCCGACACGAATGCCTATCCAAAGACAGCCCTAGCAAGTGTTGGTTACTTCGCGTCCAACCGTCGCCCTCCCTCCTATTGCAGCCCCGGTTTCCGTAAGATCTCTTGCATTCTGCCTAGTCATATCATCCTTGCGTAAACTAAATTGCATCCAATTGGCCGGTTGAGATGAAGAAGCTTGGTCTGCTCCATAGAACCGAGTGCGGGCTTGTCTGCGCAAGTCTGCCCAGCGTAAATCGGTCAATACAGCTCTTATGCCAAGGGCTGCACTTCAAGGGGGCCTGGCGGCTATTGTTAAGACACAACGAATTGAATGTCTTTTGGGACATTGTGGCTTTGAAATTCCCAGACAACCTGTATAGATTTCTTGAGAGCAGCCCAACGATTTCGATTGCAGCCCAACAAGGCTGTGCCCCGGGCAGTCCACAGTGCATAAGTATCTGCCCCCAACCCAAGCATCCCAATCAAATACATTTGCTATTTATCAATACCTGGAAACCATAGGAATACACCTGTAGGAATCTTCGACATGTTGGATCCAAGTGATCCAGATGCCTACACAGTCGGGTGGGTTTGTGCTCTGTCGACAGAGTTCACCGCAGCCCAGGAACAATTCGACGAGGAATATGAGCCACATGAATCACCTGAACACAGGGATGCAAATGACTTTAATGTGTACAGTTTCGGCAAGATCAAGGGCCACATGGTGGTTGTCGCTGTACTGCCAAACGGTCAATACGGGACTGCATCTGCAGCCACTGTGGCCAAGGATATGATACGCAGCTTTCGCAACATCCGATTTGGTCTTATGGTCGGGATTGGCGGAGGTGCTCCTACTAAGCAGCATGATATTCGCTTGGGGGATGTTGTGGTCAGCTCACCTTCGCCGGGCCAAAGTGGTGTCTTCCAATACGACTTCGGAAAAGCTACAAAAGACGTATTTCAGCACACCGCATCGCACAATAAACCACCCCCGTTGCTGCTTGCTGCAGTAGCGGGGCTCAAGACCCAATACGAGCGAAAGGGCCTTCAGATCCATGATAAGGTCAGCACCATCGTCGCAAACAACAAGAGATTAAGTGCCAAGTATGGACGTCCAGAGGATCCAGATTCTCTTTTTTCCCCTTCGATTGATCATAAGAGTGATCCATGTCCTAAGTTTTGTGTAACGGCCCCGACTGATCTAGTAGATCGCAAACCACGACAAGAACCAATGGAGGTTGTTGAAGTCCACTATGGCACCATTGCTTCGGGTAATACTCTCATGAAGGATGCTTTTAAGCGAGATGAACTTGCTTCCAAGGCAAATATCTTGTGTTTCGAAATGGAAGCCGCTGGACTGATGGATGGGTTTCAATGTCTTGTTATTCGAGGAATTTGTGACTATTCTGATTCTCACAAAAATGATAGATGGCAGGGTTATGCAGCTATGACTGCGGCTGTATATGCTAAGCAGATTCTCGGCAGAATCCGCCCAGAGGCCGTTGCAAGGGAGGAAACTATTATCTCGAAGATTGATGAAGGTTAGTAGTTTTCTATGCTTTTGGGAAAACTGTATCTAAAGATTAGTATTCAATTCAGTCATTTCCGGCGTGGAGAATCTGAAACGATCTATTTCAGAACAGGAAGTGCTGAACTGGCTCTCAGATGAAGACTTCGGTACTTATCAGTTCGATGAACGCAGTAAGAAAGCTCCAGGGACGTGCCAGTGGTTTCTGGACTCGCCGGAATATCAGTCTTGGACCCAAGAGAAAGGCCAAGTCCTTTTCTGCCCAGGCATTGCCGGGGCTGGAAAGACCGTGCTTGCATCTGCCATCATCGAAAGCCTGCATTCTCGCTTTCAATCCGACTCAAGCACTGCCATCGTCCATATCTACTGCCGATATAATCGTGTCGATCGGCAAACATTCAACAAATTGCGGGCCAGTCTGCTGAGACAGCTTTGTGAACGATTATCTCCACTCCCTGAGGGTATAATGCAGCTTTACAACCAATACAAGCCTCGACGGGTGGAAGCCCCTCCAGAGAGGATTCTTTCAGAACTGGAATCCGTGTCAGGCCTGTTTTCAAAAGTATTTATGGTTGTTGATGCGTTGGATGAGTGGCGAGCGACAGAACACGCGGACCTCTACTCACTACCAGGCGAGCTTCTCCATCTTCAAAGGAAATTGGCCATGAATCTACTCGCCACCTCCCGACCGATTCCCCTCATTGCAAATCAGTTCAATAATTACCCTTCTATTTCCATTACTGCTCAACAACAGGATATTTACGCTTACGTTGACAACTTTCGGTGGCCAGAGTCGAGCTGCATTGGTAAAATAACAGGATTGCGAGGCTTGGTAAAAAAGGTCATGTCACAAATTGTTAGGGGAATGTAGGTCCATTGTACCATCATCCATTTCAAAAGAAAATCCTCTCTAACTAATCAGGTTTCTTTTAGCAAGGCTGTATCTCCATTCACTGGAAAACGAGACCTCTGAAAGAGATGTTAAAGATGCTCTGAAGCGGTTCGAAGACCGAGCGAAGAACGATGATAATGATCCAAAGTTCAATATTGTGGACCAAGCATATAATGATACGCTAAAACGGCTCAGAGAGCAACATCAAAATTCTAGTGACCTAGCATTTCGGGTCCTGGCCTGGATATGTTGCACTGGCTGGAAGCTACCAGCCAGTGCAATCCAACATGGCCTTGCCTTACGAGAAGGAGACACAACCTTTCATGAAGATGGCATAGTCGACGAATCATTACTGCTCTCTGTATGCTGTGGCTTGGTTGAGATTCCAGAAGGAAGCAGGGAAATCCGGCTCGTCCACTATACCACCGAAAACTTTTTCCGGCATAATCGGCATTTGCTTGACGAATATTTCCTCGTCCGACATTCGATTAACTGCGACCTACCTTCAAATGCTGATGCCTATCTTGCAAGGCAGTGCATCATCTGTTTATCTATCGATTTGCCGAGACACCTTCCAGGAGGAATTGGCAACGATCCGCAGCTTCGATCCAGATATTATGGTTATGATATGCTCATACATTCCATGGTTGAACTACTATATGACAGACGATTTGGTTCCTCTGGAAAGAATTACACGGCTTTGGCAGACAAAATTCAGGATCCATTATATACATATAGCGCATTCAACTGGGGCGGCCATGTGCGACGGCTTTCGCCCTTAGACCAAACCTACAAGACATCCATCGACTTCCTCCAAACGCGTGGAATGGTCGACCAGGCTATCATGCTGATTCTCACTCTTGGAACCTGGAGCGAAGACAGACAAGCACCCCAAGATATGAGTAATTTGCACCTAGCTGCGCTTTTCGGACTCGGTGATCTGGCAGAGTCACTGATGAAGAATATTGACATCAATTCAAGAGACAGTTGCGGCCGGACTGCACTCGTTTGGGCACTGGAGTGTTTGGCATTCGAATTCAAATTCAGCCCGGATTACATAATGTCAGTCACAAAGAATTTCGAAATATATGACGGCATTGACATTGCTCGTCGTCGTGTTGTCAATGCTTTATTAAGATCAGGTGCTAACCCGCGCATGCCTGGATATAATGGGGATACTCCTCTACACTTGGCGGCTATCTTAGGAGACGTCGAGATCGTTGAAAGAATACTCGAATATGGAGTAGACATTGATATACTGAACAGGAATGTTGGTGTCCCTCTTGAAGAAGCAGTGCGACATAGCAGGGAATCGGCCTCCATGAAGCTCCTGGAGAGCGGTACGGTCGACACCGGTGGAGAGAACAGTCGCACGGCTCACACTGAGACTTCTTCTGTTAGTAACTTGGCCCCAATGGAGACACTTATTGAAAAAGGTGCTAAGGCGGACTTTCCCGATATTAACGGCCAAACTGCCTTGATGGAAGCCAGCAAACGGGGCCACAATCGAATCGATGAGCTCCTCCTCGAAAATCAGTCTAATGTGGATCAACAAGATCACAAGGGTGACACCGCTCTCATGAAAGCGTGCATTGGTGATCATGCCGACGTTATTGAGCTGCTAGTCGCAGCCAACGCTCGACTAGACATTGAGAACGATAAAGGGGACACTGCTCTTGACCATGGAGGTAGGTATTGTGGAGAGGACAGCATCAAGCGACTCCTCCACCAAAGTACGGATCCTACCATTCGAGATCAGCATTCCGGTACCGTTCTTATTTCCGCAAGCCATTGGAAGCGTCCAAATATTGTTTCACTGATACTGGAAGACGCCAAACTAAAGCCAACTTCAAAATTTATCAATCTTGCGTTATCAGAGGCGTGCTCGGATTCGAACGAGAAAATTGTGAGACTTTTGATTGACCATGGAGCGAACCCCGACATGCCCCTCGACATTGAAAGCAATGGCGGCGATTTTTTTAGGCCCATCCACATGGCCGCAATAAGAGGGGAAAAAACAGGGGTCCAAATTCTAATTGAAAGAGGTGCTTCTGTTAATCTTCGTTCGTCCGGAGGACTATTGCCTCTGGACTACGCAATGAGGTATCATGGCGAAGACCCTTCTATAGCCGACTTGCTTCGAAAACACGGTGCAATTACTGAAGGGAAACGACTAGTTCAACTTATGCAAGATAGAAGTAAGAGGCTTAATTAAGTTTCTTGAAGGTTTTTATATATTCAATAATTTGTATTAGCTTCATCTAATGAGGCTAAACTTCCCTCTTACTGAAGAGTTGTTTATAATGCCATTGGCTGTTATATGCATTGCGCCGTGATCTTTGGCCTGCAGGGACGCAGAAAAGCCATATACTCCATATCATCAAAGGATTTGAAACAATTGTTGAAGTCATCGGCGTGGCGCAAGTTTCGTGTTCGCGTCATCTCGTCATTGAGGTCGAGATCTCCAGCAGTTCCATTGTAGCAACTGCGATACTAGTCCAACAGAGATCTCGTAGCGCGATGATTGGGTGTATCAAGAAAAAAGCTCGATTTAGGCCCTATTATATTGAGATCCAGTCTGGTATAAGCTGGCAGTCGTTGCCAACGAGGCATGTCCACAAGGTTTGTATATCTTGAAACCTCTAGGTTTCATGCAAACTGCCTCTTATTCTCCCTGAGCAACTTGTCAAATTTGGGTCACAAGGATATGACATTTGAACTCGCAACTGATACCTAGCCCAACTGTGCCTCATCTAAACATACTTGCGCGAGCCAAACCAGTAGACCAAGGGTGGCACGACAATCTCAGTGATGGTAGCTCGTTGCACCCACGGAAATCCCCAGCCAAAGACGCCAGCTGAAATAGCTCTCCCAATACCGCCTAGTGCCAAACCAGCCAAGAGAATATTCAGGAGTAACTGTCTTTCCTTGATATCGTAAGACGCCCAGCATAGCGCAGCGCCGTAACCAATGTATGTTCCACCCAGGAAACGGATCTGTGAGTCCATGAGGGAGACGGTGGATGGAGGGAGTTTTGCACGTTCAATTTGTGGGAGATATTCTTTTATCCCTCGGACGACATGCGATGCGCCATGATAGACGATCCAGGCGGAGAAGCCTTTGAGGAGGAGGGGAGTGTATTCCATTGGTGTGGACTGGGACATTCTGCTAGGAAGTTTGGTGGAGATTGGAGAATATCTAGAAGTGCACTTGAATTGGTAGAGCCGATGTCGCTCTGGGTACAAAAAGGGACCAAAGGGCTACTTATAGTCCTATAATACAAACTCCATTCTGGCCTAAACAGCGCGCGCTTAATCTGAACAGATAAATGTTGTTGTTCGAAACGGCACAATATCTTGCCGCTGGCCTATCAGCGCTGTTAGCGACGAGGAAAAGTCGCCGGGCCGCGGTGATTCTCTCGTCAGCGATGCTGACAAAGAGCTCAGCTCCCCTGGCGTGAGTACGAATAATACATTTATCGTCAGAAAACGAAAGGGCTCTAAGGGCTGAGGGCGGATATAAGAGGGTTATGTCCGTAATTGTTCAGTCTGGGGCGGAGATATGCACAACAGTCAAGTCGCCATGAAGCCATGGCTATAATTGATAACCAATCGACGCAGAATATCCTTCAAGAATCTCTAGTTTAGCAAATTCCTATTTTATAACCCATGTGACTTTTTCATTCTCACTAACCAAAGCATCTTGGCGCGTAAAATGTCTTTAAAGTTAGGCTCATCTTCTTTTACTAGCGCGTCTCCATCCTCCTCAGAAACACAGCGCCCAACTCAACGAAATAGCACGTATTTACAAAACCTGCGCTGTAAACCGTTCTCGCGCTTCTGGAGTTACAGGCCCTGGAGTGTTCGATTATGAGGTCATCGTGACGAGAAATGGACCCTTGTAGACAGGAGCTCCTGCCTCGTCTATTTTATGGAGCAGTGACGATGCCCTTCGCGTTATGATATCATCTCTACAATCAATCTTGCCCAAACCAAACCTCACATCAAATGCCCATTCTCATCTCCATTAACAAACGCCACAAATCATCAGTTCTCAGTGCAAGCCATCAAATTCATCCTCACAAGCCTACAATCTCCATTAACAAATTCCCAACACAATCATCTTCACAATGGCAGGCCTTCCAACCAAAGACGACATCAAGGCCCAAGCCGTCGACGGCCGACCCATCACCCAAGCTGAAGCCGCAGCCATTGCCTCCGAAGAATCAGCCCTCACCGGCAGCGGCCCCATCAAAGGCGGTGTCGCAGCCACCGCTCAGAGTCTACACGACAAGCAGCAGAACTTCCTCGAGAAGGCAGGTGAAGTTGTACGAAAGCCGCCTACCGAGGTGACAAAGGAGGATGCTGCTGAGGTGCAACGCGCAGAGGTAATATATCGTGCTGGTTTAGTTGGTGATGATTTACTGACTGGTGTAGGCTCGTGCAAAGGGTGGTCCTCCTGGAAAGGGATCTACGGCTGCTGATGTGCAGTCTGTTGCGGACACGAATACCCAAGCTTAGAACCGGATTTTGCTCTTCCAGAGTGATACCGGGATGAAACAGTGGTGTTAATTGCTTCAGAAGGGTCCTCGAGAAGGAACTCAAAGAAAAAGACATGATTAGGCGTGTAGAGTGGCAAGGAGAGGCCGGAGGCGAGGGCAGGTCCAAAATAAAGTTATTCTAATCAACATTCAAGTTATCGTAACTTAATGCCAATTAATTGCGTCTTATTAGGTATCTGTGCCTTAGATACATGCCCTGCAAAAACTCGATTAAACCTCAGATGTTATCCATAACACCCCCAGCCAAAATATTACTTGATGACTTTGACATAAATCTATATTATTACTTCACAGGACCTTTTACTCGTGACTGTAAGTCTGGCCTAAATCTATTTCGATTACGGAGCTCAAAGGTATGCAGATTCTTCCAACCATATATATCCCATAGTTTCATCCGAGGCAATTTCATCAAGCAGGGACTTACCAAGACCTGCTTTTTTTTTCTTTTTCAGCTTTCACCTACCCACCTCCCAAATCAGGCAATGTGCCCGTGCAAATAACTTCGGAGCTTGGCCTACTGATTCTGCTGATGCAACGCTCTGTTGGTTGTTATGCTGTTGGTTGTGTTTTGTCCCACTTCAACATGCAACTAGGCAAATCAGGAAGCGCTTTGACAGTTCAGACAGGCAGACGAGATCAGATCAACATTCTCACAGATAATTCAAAGGTCAAGATTAAACTCGAAATGTCATTCATTTATAAGCCCGCCGCCAGTCTGAGTCCTATTCGTCGCCATTCCTACTCGTGGGAGATGTTTGAAGATATGTTGGTCGACCCTCGTCAGCGGACCAAACCCCGGATCACGAGTTCACAACCCCAGCATGATCATTTGCAGCGTGGGCCGTAACTAGGCTTCATATGGACTGCTAGTGCATAAAGACTGGGTATACAGTCCTGATTCATTTGGTTATCTGTGACGAGGTTGGCTCGGATACCCGGATGATCGAATACATATATCAATAGCATCCACCCCTCATTCAGAAGTGACAACTTCCCCTCTCAAATGTGTCCACATTGAAATTCCGAGTCTGTGATCATAACTTAAGCCAAGCCCGGAGAGCAGGCGATCCGAGATCGCAGATCTTGCTTGGTCAAACTGGCGAATTATTCCCTCATACGATGTCTTTTCTCGTAAAACTTGGCCTAATATTTTCTGTTTTCGCGAGCTGGGCATCATGCTTTACCAAATTTATACGGCCCCCAGAGAGGGACCCGGATCAAGCAGCCGATCAGGACATGACGAAGAACAACCATTATGACGATGGACAAACGATCCCGATCCTATTTGATACCAACATTAAAAAGGTTGACCTCTATATTTGGCAATTCATAGACGCTGAAAAGAACGCAACCTCTCTCTTAGAAAGTAGTAGGACTTCGTCCCTTCTGTTTATTGTATTGCTAATTGAGCCGCCTAGGCGATGGTACATCGGATCCTACAGGCTGGAAGGCTCAATACGATATTTCCAACGCGACCGAGAACAACGAGGATTGCATTTATTGGTTTTCGTTAATTGACAGCAAATATGGCGGGACACTAGCGAAATCCCAATACGTAAACGTCAGCGCGCCGAAAGCCGAGGAGACCACGACGGATTCGTCCGCAAGCGGAGATGCAAGTTCTACACTTGAGCCTAGTTCGAAATCTGGATTGTCTCGCGGTGAAATTGCTGGTGTAGCAGTCGGCGCCACGATTGGAGGTCTATTGATTCTTGGATGTGTTGGATGGATGGTTTGGAGAAGACGGGCGAGAATGAAAAATAATGCGGCGCTGGCAGAGCTTCCTGGAAATTACAACCAAGACCAGCCTCACTCTGAGAGACCGAAGAGTGAGCTACCTGCCGAGCCTGTGGTTTTTCCTTCAGAGCGTCCTAGGAGCCCTCCTAGAATCTATGAAGCACCATGATTAAAGAGACAAGAGGAAAGGTCAACATAATAATATATCATAATTAATACACCCTTATTACCTATACTTCTTATCTTATAATTCCATTCCACTCATCTTACAGGTTTCATTCTGGTTGTTCTTTTCAATTTCCAAGTCACAGGTTCCAACACTTCAACCAATAAACAAGGGTCGTCTATCATCTACACCACCTTCAAAGTTATCATCTTACTTGAGATCCTTATCAGTAACCTCAGAAATATTCCAATCAATCAAAGCATCACTGCCCAACACCCCCTCGATAAGAGTCATGCTCAAATTCCACAAGTTGGACGCCAACTCAGGATTTGAAGCCTGGCTCGTTTCCTTGCCCTCCTGGTCAGGGTCAGAGAAGTAGTACCCATTCAAATCCTCCTCCTCAATCTTGGGTGAAGTCAATGCCCAGAGTGCACTGTAAGATCCCTGCTCAACGTCACGTCCGATGGCTAGCATAGCCCAGGATAGAAGTTTTCCTGTCAGGCCGGGGTAGGCGTCTTTCCACTGCTGCTGCATCGCGGTATTAACCTACCATTTGTCAGTATCATGCTCCAGTTGAGGAATGGGTTAACTTACCGCTCCAGGATGGACAGAGAGGGCATAGATCCTATCTTTGTTCTCCTGGATAACCTTTCCAGCTAATCCATACTTTGCAAATAAGATCATCGCAAGCTTGGTTCTGTTGTATCGAGCCGTGGAGTCAAGGTTGGGGTCGTTGATCTCATCTTTGCTTCTGAACTGGATGTTCGAAAGCTGCGCGAGACGATGCATCTCACTAGCCTCAAATACAACTCTCGGCGGTGGCGTATTCTCCAACTTGCCCGTCTTTCGCAACAGCGGCCAAAGTTGGTTACACACATAAAAATGCCCGAGAAAGTTTACACCGAAATGTCGCTCAATACCATCTGAATCTAAGCCAAACTGGTTCGTGTTGATACCCGCTGAAAGGACTAAAAAGTCAAGTCTGTCAAGAGATTCTCGCAGACCGCCAAAGACTTCACGGATTTGAGCGAGGTTACCCATGTCGCATTCTTTCCAGTCAACTTTGGCGTCGGACTTTTCATCTTGAATGGCTGAGATGGCATCCTGGCCTTGTTCTTCTTTTCGGTTGATCATTATGACCTTGCAGCCCGCGTGGGCGAGGGCGCGGGACACTTCATAGCCAATTCCGAGGGCGCCGCCTGTTACAATTGCGACGCGGCCTTCGAGATGTTCGGGTTTGACGACTTGAGGGCCAATGCCTGTTGTTTTTTGGAGGATGGATTGCATGGTGATGTTGGTTGACTTGTCAATTCAAGAGGATAGAGTATTGGTAAAGAGTATGCAATTTCGGAATGTGGAAGACAGCTTTTGGTTATGAGGGAGATTCTCTGTATCAAGTGAGCTCTTGCCCTATATACTCGCCTAGAAGTCGTCGTTGAAGCCATCCATGTATCACTGTGACGTTGGCGAAGGAAGAGTTATTGACAGGGTAGGCAGTTATGAATGACATCATTATTTCTTCAACATCGCATTTTAGTGTTGCATTTTGCGCAAATCGATACCATCAAAATGACACAATACTAACTACACAATTGTATAATAGTGTCAAAGCACAAATTAAAGCAATAGTCCAAGACCTGAGGGCTTTCAAAGCTTGACTGTAGTGGCTGATCAGATAAGAACGGCGACAATTTTGTAAAATCCTGACAATGACGAAAATATCAAGGTTACGATAAACGAGGAATAGTCTTCCCTAGATATGGATCAGATAACATTCAAATTATCTAAATATTCTCACAATTAGGGATTAAGGCGCTGTACCCGCGCCCATGCATCTCTCGACTCCATCGTCGTCGGCGATTTTTCGCGTTTAAAGTTCACCAGTCCAGGGTAACCCACTCTAAGCGAAAGCCTGTTTTCAGCTGAACAACCTCAGGTAGCATCGTGACAAATTGAGTTCACGAGTAGCGGAAATTGGCAGGAAATTAAACATAAACAATCTTCGGCCGAACCTAACCACAATCTACCAACCTTCACCGTTTCCACACAAGGCAGCAGCAGTACTCCACTGATCAACCAACCGAACATGTGCTAAAGAGTCTAAACGTAAAATACAAATGGTGATCTTCACTTATTTTGCAAATCTTTATAAGATAAAGCCGTTGTATTTCCCAGCCTGCAGATCTTTACACGTGGTGTGGCAGTCATTGCTGAGACCAGATGTCATGGCTGGCTGTGCGTTTTGGGGGTTGTTTGGGGGTCTTCTCTGTCGGCCGACACGACGTTACAACCTTGACGATGAAAAAATCCTAAGGCTGAGTGGAAAAAACACCGACGGAGCCTCGGGCCGGGTTAAAGTGAAGAACGCCAAGTCTCCGAGATTGATTCAACTTCCGTAATGGGGTTAGCTATCTAAACACGATAATGACTGAGTCACTGCTTCGAGAACGGGTCATCGGTCAAACCTCCAGCTCTCAGGGTCCTCAGTGCCTTTTGCTTCAGCGACAGGTGTCAACTGTCACGAGCTTCATCATTAGTAAACGCTATCTTCGTCAGTGGCTTGCTCTCATCTAACCAAGCGCTCTTCTCCGCGATATCACAAAAGCCTCAAAATTAAAATTACCCATCAGCCCAGGCGCCTAAACGTGCATGTTGGTGCTTTCCGTCGGGGACCGGCAACTTCTGTATTCAATCTAGACCAGGGGTATTTTCTGCGATCCCTGTAACAAATCGCGCGACAAAAGGGCCTTCTTGCCTTAGCGCTTACCATTGACAGAATATTTGTTAAGACATAGTGAGAGATTAGGTGGAGAGACTAACAGACATTTTTGGAGGGGTTTAAGCGATAACAGCCTGATTTGAGATCTAGACCCAGCTACTTGGTCGAAAAAGGAAATCACCGGACTTAAGCAGGGGGAAGAGAAGTGCTGTTGGTTTGGAGATGTGACAAATTGTGAGGAAGCGAGAAGACAAGATTGATAGAGTTGTTCATGAAGAGAAAGAAGACAGTAAATAAGATGCTGAAGGCAGTGTTATTGTCGCCAATCTATGAGTATGAATGTCATCCTGTCAATCGGAAACATTGATAACCTGTGAGGATCATATCGTCCGGGGATCAACGTTAACGCAAGGGTCAGCAGCCTTACAGCAAAAGACCACCATGTTCCTGCACTAGCACTAGCCAGGGGGTTCCATCCTCACCCATCCACAACCGAGTCAACGTGGTCTTGGCAGTTCATCCCAAATTGTACGCCGTCCACATGCCAGTCCAGTCCACTACCTACTACGCCTCTTTTCAATAATGGCGCCTCCATCGTTAAAAACATGACGCTTAGCCTCTCTCTCTCTCCCTTCTTCCCCCCCTCAACCCCCATCAGTCACTCTTTTGAACACTCTTGACCGTTTGAGTCAAGAAGTACTATGCCCATGATGGCTAATTCACTCTTTACTTTTTTCCTTCTCACATTCCTTTCATTCTTTGTTTCTGCTCAAGATGATGCTAACCCCGGTGATGTGAACCCCGTCCCTCCCGTCGGGGAGATCAAGACCGAAGATCCCATCTCGAGTCCTCTCACCGAGGGATGTCCTCAGCCTTGTAGCATCGCGGGCAACGACCCTGCCAACTGGACGCAGCTTCACAGCCTGGAGGAACTCGCGGGCTGTACTCTCCCTATGCTCTTTGCGCTCAATGTTGAGAACGATTACAGTGAGAGCGCGACTTTGTATACCTGCGTTACCGAGACGGAGTCGACTTCTACAAAGCGGGATGAGGTCACAAAGGTTCAGGCTAGAGCGGCGGAGAGCTCTGTTTCTCTGGCTAGTAACTGCGGTGCTGAGAAAGCTACCGTAAAGACGACCTCGTCTTTTGGAAAGGCTGTTCTTCGATCTGGTAACAACGTCGCTGCCGCCGCTGGTCTTCTTGCCGAGTATCTTGAAAACGGTGCCACATGCGGTACTACCATTCTCTTCGCCAAGTCTGGCTCTTCCATCGCTGGTGTTTACGTCGGCGGTGAAGTCCAAAAGGGCAGTGCCTCCAACATTCTTCGTCAATCTACTGCTCGTCTTCAAAAGGGCGTTCAGGCATTCCAGGTCTGCAATGCTAATGACAAGACTGCTGAGACTATCGGTCTTTACGCAGCTGACAATGTGAACGGTCTTGAAGCTGTTCAGAACGCTGTGAGGACTTGGTCTCATGGTCAGTGTGTCAGCATCGCTCAAGCTACCAAGGAGTCTATCAACCTTGGTGTTCTCACTACCACCACCGTCAAGGCTCGCGATGTTGAGCTCCGCTCTCGTTTCGCTGGTGTCGAGTCCCTTCTTGCACCCCGCGCTGATTGTAAAGCCATTCAAGTCGTCTCAGGTGACTCTTGTGCTTCGCTCGCTAAGAAGTGCAAGGTTACTACCGCCAACTTCAACAAGTACAACCCCGCGAAGAACTTTTGCTCCACCCTTGCTCCTAAGCAGTGGGTTTGCTGCTCTGCTGGTACTCTTCCCGACAAGACGCCTCAGCCTAGCAAGGATGGTACATGTTTCATTTACAAGATCAAGTCTGGCGATGGCTGCTACTCCCTCGGCCAGAACTTCGGTATCACTCAAAAGTTCATTGAGGATGTCAACAAGAACACTTGGGGTTTCGCTGGCTGCAACCGTCTTCAGCTCGGTCAGCCTATCTGTCTCAGCAAGGGCAAGAACCCCATGCCTCTAGCTATCGCCGGTGCTGTCTGCGGTCCTCAAAAGCCTGGATCGAAGAAGCCCTCCAGTGCCAAGACAGGCTGGGATCTCGCCAACATGAACCCCTGCCCTCTCAACGCTTGCTGTTCCGGCTATGGTTTCTGCGGTATCACCTCTGAGTTCTGCACCAACACTACCGCCAAGGGTGGTGCCCCCGGTACAAGCCAGCCCAACACTCCCGGCTGCATCGGAAACTGCGGTACCAAGATCGTCGGCAACACCAAGAAGCCCGCCAAGTTTCTCAACGTAGGTTACTTCCAGGGCTACAACCTCGGCCGACCTTGCTTGAACATGGACGTCACCAAACTTTCCGAGGTCACTACTCCCTACACTCACATCCACTTTGCCTTTGCCGGTCTCAAGTCTGACTTCTCCGTCCTTCTTCAACCCGATGTTCGTGCACAGTTCCTCAAGTTCAAGGAAGTCAAGGGCAGCTGGAAGAAGATCATCTCCTTTGGCGGCTGGGCTGGCTCAACTGATGCGTCAACATACCAGCTCTACCGTGATGCTATCAAGCCTGCGAACCGTGACAAGTTTGCTTACAACATCATGACTGTTCTGAACAACCATAAGCTCGATGGTGTTGATTTCGATTGGGAATATCCTGGTTCTGCTGGTTCTGACGGTTCTTCTACCGATACTGCCAACTACGTTGCGTTCCTCCAGGTTATGAGGAACAAGATTGGAAAGAGTGGAAAGACTATGTCTGTTGCTCTTCCTGCTGCGTATTGGTATCTTAAGCCTTTCCCTGTTACCAAGATTGCGCCTCTTGTGGATTACATGGTCTACATGACCTACGATCTCCACGGTCAATGGGGTATGTCTCCTTCCTTGACTCCCAGTAATAATTCATACTAATGTCTTATAGATTATGGCAACAAGTTCATCAGCTCTGGCTGCCCCAACGGAAACTGTCTCCGCTCCCACGTCAACAAGACCGAGACCCTCGACTCCCTCGCAATGATCACCAAAGCCGGCGTCGACCCCGCCAAGATCGTCATCGGCATCTCCAGCTACGGCCGCAGCTTCCGCATGAAAGACCCCAAGTGCACTGGCCCAACATGCCAATTCACCGGCAGCTTCAGCGTCTCCGAAGCCGAGCCTGGTGTCTGCACCGGCGAGGCCGGATACCTCTCCGACGCAGAGATTCGCCTCATCGCGTACGATGCTAAGCAAGGCAAGAAGGGCGTTACGGCCAAGACGTGGTATGATAAGGACTCGGACTCGGATATCATGACGTTTGGAACGAAGGGCAAGGGTATGACTGATTGGGTTGCGTATATGGGGCCTACGACGAAGCAGAAGCGTACGGATTGGGCCAAGAGCTTGAACTTTGGTGGTGTTGTTGATTGGGCCATTGATCTGGAGACCTGGTTCTCCGCCAAGCCTTAGATAGTTCTTTTCTAATGTTCTCGTTGCCACGGACTATATATACTAATAGCTCATGAATTTAATGAACTAAGACTGTGGTGCTTTGGCGTCTTCCTCGTATTGTTTCCATCGATATTCCCTCTCAATTCCTTTCCGTCGCTGCGCCGTATCACATAATTTTTCGTTCCCGCATTCACACTCTGCACCCTTGCGGAGCCAGCGATAGGTAAGACTCCATCGAAGCTGTCGTAGCCGCACTGTTCCATCGGGAAGAGTATCTGTCTTGCGAGATTTGATGCCATGCGTCCAGTGCAATCGTGAATCACCGCTCATCTGCATCATACTCCTCGGTAACAAGTCAACCTCGATCTTCTCGCCTGTTTCCTTGTTTGCGAATTGCATGAATAGTGGTGAGCCGAGGGATAGTGAGTAGAGTTGATCAAAGGGCCCGTGAGTATCGACATGAGGCGGTATTCCTGTTCCAGGGGCGTATTGCTGAAGACAGACTTGATCTGGTGGACGGCCTTCCGTTGTGGGAAGTAAAGGGACTAGCCATTCTGGAAAAGGCTTGAAGGGTGTTTCTTCGTCGATGCCGAATGTTTTATAGCTGAATGTGTAGCCATAGTGAAGTGATAGTCGTCCTGGTCGAGTTGGCCATTCTAGCTCATTCTCAAAAATGTGAATGAGTTTTTGTTCATGCTCTGGTGTGATGAAGTCCTGTTGCATGAAAATTCCCGAAGGTTTGATTGGTAATTCCTCCATTTTTGAGTGCTATAACTTGGTGTATTTCATATCTGAGTTGTGATGAGTGAGATAATTCAAGGTCTGTATCGTACGAGATGAGTCCACGCGACATTCTGAGTTTTCATATCACGTGATGCCTTCACGCAAATCCTCATTGACAAACAGTAAAAATGCGCAAACCATCATAAGCATATTTCCACAACGTCAAGCAGCTCAAGATCCTGGATATATCCTACTTAAGTGCCTCCTGAATCCTCCGTGCTTTTGCTCTCATTAAATCGTTGCACCGACTCCCAAGCCTTGATAGTGAGCTCCTCGCAACTCTTAAACGACTTCTCCCGTTAAATCTTCGTCCAACCGATCGCTAACTTCGCCATGCGCAACATGGAGTGTTTCTTGATCTTTAGCAATAGGGTCGTGAAGAGTGTGCTCTGAAAGGGTTATGTTGTTAGCAGCCAAGATCGTCATGGCTGCTTGCGTCGCAAGAGTAGAGCTCCTGGATATTTTTAGATACAGAACAGTAGGATTGAATGTATAGCTCATCTTACCAACGAAATGTCATGTCGCGGTTATCAAAAGTGGCTAGTATGTCTAAGCACTTCCGTGCAGCCGTGACTAAATCAGACCAATCCGATGCTAGCAAAGGAGTATCTGTATCGTCTTCTACGCGAGCTTTACCGAAGCTTAATAATCGGTCCACCCACTCTTTATTGCGTTGAGCCGCTTGCCGAATAGAGAAGATACAGTGGTAGCACGTCACACGTAGATGTTTGAAGTATCTCAGCTGGACTGGGCCGAAACCTGGGAGTGTATCCCCCCGATAAGACTCAGGATTGACTCAACCCATTTTTCCAGCATCTCGTCCAAACGATCAGCCACTGTCTCTCGCTGATCAAGTTGCGTCAAGAATTGTTACAATTTCTAGACCTCTCGGATCATGTTCTCATGATCAAGAAATTCTTTTGTCTGCTGGGCGTAGCAACATGAGGTGCTCAGTCTAGATCTTTTACCCCGCTTCCAAGTGTAAGCAAAAGAATGCTCGCGCAAAGGCATGCATGGTCGATAAGATAAAAGCTGCAAAGGGACAATCTTGAGTAGAGAGTAATAGAAAAGCGAAATCGAATTTTTCTCGCCAGGCCCCAAACCCTGTTTCGAAATGTATGATGAAACCTAAAGTTGGCCTTATTCCGGCCATTGAGCCCAGTGATGCAGTGTCTTAGTACTATTGGTCAGCGTAGTGCCATGAATATCTGAAAGCTGACACTGCTTCTTTCATCTCTCCATGACGTCCAAAGCTAGCTGGGTGATAGTGCTTGTGAAGCCCCAGATCCTTAATGACGAGCTATATAACACTCTTCTCTATCCTAGTCCCTTTATTCGATCAATAAGCGAAAGAACCCCGCTGGTTGTATGAACAATGGCTGACATTGACGAGGCTATCAAATATGGCAAGAAAGCGATCGGCGCCAATCCAACAAACGTCGAAAATTTAAAACAGCTGGGAAACCTTCTCAACGACAGATATGTCAGCACTGGCATGCTTGTGGATCTAGAAGCATCCATTCTTGCGACGAAGCGAGCTATCGATGTGATAACGAACGACGACGTCGAACTGGCAGACTGCTTAAACACCCTCAGTTACCGGCTCCAAGATAGATTCATGGTGACAGAGAATAACGCAGACCTTGAAGAGGCGATACAAATCTCACGAAAGGCGATCGAGTCAACGAGTTCAGGGAACGCCAAATACCTGAGCAATCTCGCCGCATCGCTGAAGACCAGGTTCTCTGTCACTGGGGACCTAAAGGACATGGAAGATGGTATTGTCCTGGCAAAGCAGGCCGTTTCTGTGACGGCAAGCGATGACCCGGAACTACCTAAGTGGCTAAATAATCTTGGAAATCACCTCAGCAACAGACACTTAGTTACAGGTTCCTTGAGAGACCTCGAAGAAGCAATCAACGTGAGCAGACGTGCAACTGCCACAACGTCTGACACAAATATGCGAGCTCTCTTTTTGAACAACCTATCGGCAAAATTAGATCTCAAGGCCGAGGTCACTGGTAACTCTCACACATACGAAGAAGCGATCGAACTGGCAAAGGAGGCCATTGCTCTGACGCCGAAAAGCCATCCAGATCAGGCGAAGTGGTTAGGTAATCTCGCAACCCATCTAATGGAAAGATTCGACAGGTCGTGGGACTTAAAAGACTTGCAAGATGCCATCAATGCTGCAAGTAAAGCTGCTGATCTGACACCGAATGGACCTACGAAAGCCCTGTATCTCGACGCGGTCGCAGATGGCTTGAATCGAAAGTATGATAAGATGGGTCTATTGGCAGATCTCGAAGAAGCCATTCGAATGACTGAGATGGCTCTTGAAATGCTTCCAAGTCATCATTCAAAAAGGCCACAAATCATTTCTACCCTTGCGGATCTTTTCAGCAACAGATACTTGAGAAAGGAGGTGATACAAGACCTCGATAGAGCCATAGAGCTATCCAGAGAGGCTGCTGATGCAAAATCTGATAATCACCCCTACAAAGCGATATATCTCGACAGACTCGCAATGCAACTGAATCTCAGATCCTCAATATCTCGCACGGATCCTCATCTTTGGAAAGATTTGGAAGAGTCAATACAACTGGAGAGAAGAGCGATTGCCATCACAGCGAACAACCGCCCGACCTGGTCTTTCAAGAATAATCTACAGGCTATGCTTGTTATAAAGTACGGCATGACAAAAGACCAAGCAATACTCGATGAGTGTACTCGACTACAAAAAGAAGCGCTTGACGAAGTCCCAGAAGGTCATCAGTACCGCGCAGAAATGCTCACCAGCCTGGGCTATCGTCTCAGAGACAGCGCAAAGGAAAGCTCAAGTCTTGAAAAAGCTTCTAAGTGTTTTCTCGAGGCGCTGCAAAACACAAATGCTCCTGCAATAAGCCGCGTGAGAGCTGGCTCCGCACTACTGCAGTGCTGTCCTGATAAACAAGAAGCCTACCAAGCGGCGCAAGTCATCATGGGCCTTCTGCCTCAACTGATAACGAGATCACATGAGACCTCGGATAAACAACATGCTGCGGGCTCGAGAGCTGGTATGACGTGTAGTGCAGCTGCCGCAGTTTTGCAAGCAGACAGGCCGGTCTTAGAGGCGTTGCAGGTACTTGAGCTTGGGCGCGGTGTGCTCGCAAAGTATAGTGAGGAGATGTTGCTGGGCCCTTTGCAGTTGGGTCAGCTTTCACCTGAACAAGCGGAGGCTTACGTTCACCTTCGCGACGAATTGAAGTTTTCGAATACTCCAAGCCAAGGAAAGTCTTTCCTGGGTCATGTTGCTCAGCTCAACAAGCGTTACGACATGGCAACGGAGCTAGAGGAATTGATCGTTGAGATCCGAAAGCTACCTGGGTTCGAAGACCTCTGGACCGCCCCGACAGAGGCAGAAACACTTGAAGCTGCTGAGCGCGGTCCAATCGTCGTCATCAATGTCAGTCGTGCTCGATGCGATGCGCTCCTCATCGAGAAACACCAAATGCGATCTTTGGCTCTTCCCAATATTACAAATGACCTCTATCAATTTGCTCGTACCGGCGACTTTGGTAGCTCAAAGGTTCTAGAATGGATGTGGGATAATATCACCCAGCCAGTATTGGATGCTCTTGGTTATTCTCAAGCTCCTGAAGAGGATGCATGGCCTCATGTTTGGTGGATACCTACGGCCTTGTTGACTCTTTTCCCGCTACACGCTGCAGGATATCACGGCAAGGAGTCTTATGAAACTGCCCTTGATAGAGTAGTCTCTTCTTACGCCTCTTCTATCAGGGCCATCATACGTGGTCGCCAGAAAGACCTTTCATCATCGTTCTCTAGCACAGCTGTACCGCGAGCGTTGCTTGTAGGCATGCAACAAACTCCAGAAAGTGGAACTTTGCCCTTTGCAAACAAGGAAATAGACATTGTACAGAAGCTATGTCAATCAGCCGGCCTAGAGACTGTTCGGCCGAGACCACGAAAAGAAGAGGTATCCGAGCATCTATTAGACTGCAAAATATTCCACTTTGCAGGCCATGGCTACACCGATGAAAATGACCCCTCTAACAGTCACCTACGTTTAGAAGACTGGAAAGAGGATCCGTTTCGCGTTGCTGACCTACAGCGGATGAATCTTCGCGAGCACGCGCCGTTTCTCGCATATCTCTCTGCCTGTGGTACCGGACAGATGAAACGGTATAACCTGGTTGACGAGAGTATTCATTTGATCAGTGCATACCAACTAGCTGGCTTTCGTCACGTCATCGGTACACTGTGGAAGGTTAGTGACCAGTGCTGTGTAGATATAGCTAGGACTACGTATGATAGTATGAGGGATTTGGGGTTGAGTGATGAAGGTGTGAGTTGGGGGTTGCATCGGGCTTCTAGGGAGTTGCGTGATAAATGGGTCAAGGAGCAGAAACAGGGGAGAAGCTCGTTGACAAAGGGAGGCACATTCATGAGGAATCGCAACGGTAATGTTGTGACTGAGGAGAAATATTTCAAGGATGAGGATGGGAGGGATATCGTGAGTGTAGAAGAGGAACCTGAAGTTGGCGAACGGCTACGGTGGACCCCTTATGTTCATTTTGGTGTATAAAGATAACAATACCAGTCTCGGATAATTCTAGGTCTTTTAATGGCACAATGCACTATGATAAGAACAGCCTCTTCTCTGAGGTTCCGTGATGTAATACTCATTGGCTCCATGTTGAAAACGAGACGTGCATTGTTGATCTTCGTTACCCCGCTTTGAAGTGTAGGCACCGACATTATGAAAGGGCAACATGTAACGACTCAGCCCAATGAATTTTTAAGGCTGTGCGAAAATGCTTGGAAAATTTGTGATTTGGTAGAACTAGTCATAGTACATGAAACCAGCCATGTCCCTTTTATCGTCCGTTATCAAATTACTCTAACATTATCATCACATACCGCTCGTCATGATTACCCCATCATACCGAAACTTCGTCGAGTATCGTGCTCGAGCGAACCCATGCGTTTCTCGTCTTTCAAATTACCTTCAACATGAATGTGTTGGTGAAAGCAAGGTTACATATCTTGACTACACCAATCAGTCCTTGGAACCAAGACGCATTGATGTACCCGAGGACGAGATTTCTCAGCTTTTAAACATGTCACCGTCGGTTTCGACGCGATTTGTCTTTGTTGAGAATATTTCGCCCGGTCTCATGATACTCCTCGGAGAGAAGCTAGATATCGACCCTTTGTTCTTTACGGACTATATTCATGCTGCTTTCGCGAATCTAGAAAAAACATCACCGCCTCCATCACTAGCAACCCTCCCGTCATCCATAGCAACAAGAGATCATATTCATCTTCACTGCCAGAAGGTCATTGCTCTCGAGGGAACGGATGATGAGCTGAAGAAAGCTCCATATGATTTGAAAACAAGGTCAAATGTTCCGCGTCATGTCCGACGGTTGGTCACTCTTCCTGGTAGACGGCTGGCCCTAGCGCAAACATGCTGTTCTTTCATCATCAAGAGCATTGGAGATATGAATATTTGTAAGCATTCATCTTTGAAGCGATTTCAATTATTTAACCATAATAGGCCTATTCCTCATGGATCCTGCTGCCACGTCTGTTGTTCATCACTTGGTATAGATCACACATCAATGTACCAAGCCATTATTTCGCATGGTAGGTTTGAAGACTTCCGAGTACCAGAGTCCTATTCCACTTTCAAGAGATCTCCTTCTGGTGATACCTGGAATAAGGCATCAATGATGGAAAGCATCATACACTACCTCCAGGCTTGTCCACTGCCGGGATTAGACTTGACCTCTCCGAGCGTACTAAGCACTGGTTATTACCCCATCTATATTACTTTGTCCGAATGGAAAATCTATAAATTTCTGATAAGTCGGTGTTCTAAGCACTATCAGTACTCGGATCAGCTCAAAGCAGGCCATTTGCACGATGAAGTCCTACTAGATCTCCAGCGCTGGAAAAGGCGCAGCAGGAGCAGCCACAGGAAACTCAACATCCTAAGGGATGTTATCAGCTCTCATATACTACCAAGCGACGATGCTACAGTTTGGAATGGCGCCCTTAACGACATAAACTATCTTCGTGACCAACTCCACGACTATAGTCAATCTCTCGAGCAGATGGTTATGGTAGCGACGTCCCTCGTTCAACTTCTTGATTCGAGACGTTCAATCTTGGAAGCTATAAATACAAAGCGTCTAACTTTCTTGGCGCTTGTCTTCGTGCCCTTAGCATGGGTCTCGAGCCTTTTCAGTATGTCTGATAGTTATTCTCCTGGTCATAATCTGTTCTGGGTCTATTTCGCTACTGCTTTGCCGGTACTCGCTGTTGTACTCTTACTGTCAGCACTTCCCCATGGTAAGGTTGCGATAGCTGCCGAGTCATATAAGGCACGAGTCAGAAACCGTGGAATGAGAGTTCTAGGAGAACCGGTCTAAGATAGCTCATCCAGGCCATGCACAAGCAGGCGGTGACAATGGCGCTTTTAGTATTTAATAGTTCATGTTCAGGATTAATATACATCTGGAATTTCTGGAGCTCTTTGATGTTACTGTTCACTGTGTAGAAGCCTATCGCGCTGGCTTGATCTTGTTATTAGCCCTCTCAACACAAGCCCTGACAGCTTCATCCATTTTTCCTCTCGCGTATATTACATATGTAGTCGAGAACTATCGCTCTGCTCCTGGGCATCAACTTAAATACTTTGAGGTTCTAACCAGAAGCAGTTGCATCTGATGTAGGTAAAGTCCACCAGTGTTTAGATCTTCCATGGCGAAGCTGGGGGTGCCGAACCGGCAATCCTTACTCAGGCTGTTTTTGTCCAGGTTCGCAATATACGAACAACACCTTATAGTACTATTCCAGTTCTTGAATACTGAGATCATAACCGGCTGGCGGTACCAAGGGACTGTATTTTACCCGCATCGTCTTATCTCGGATTTAAGGATCAAACCATCCTATATTTACTTCCTCAAAATCTGTAAGGCGTCCCGACGCCATTTATCCCAGTCCCCTTGTGTTCGAAGCTGCTTAGGGTAACGGCCTGGAAACTCGGTATATCTAGACAACAACTCCGAGCGTATGCGATCATTGCCTTTCCAGCTCCCATTATGGGCCCTCTCACATGCGCCTGAACAGCTAGAGAAGATGCTATCGCGGAACAAAAGACGCTCCATACAACCCCAAGTCTCTTTGTATTCCATTATTTTTTCGGGTGCTCTGAAGTGTCCCTGCTGAAATGATCCGTAGTGGTTTCCTTTGGTTCCAATATGGATAAGTATGTGACAAAAGACGAGGGAATCTATGTGTGCTAGTCGAGCATTTTCCAGGCTTGACAAGCGTGAAAGGTGACAAACTATTCTTGGTGCCTTGGTTTCGTGGTTTCTACTGCCTCTGATCTCTTGTTGCAATGATGCTCCGTGTTGACACAGTAGTTGAACGAATTCTATGTCGCAGGCAAGCGTAACAGCGCAGTAAAGAGGCCAATGTAGCATTGAGTAATGAGGATATTGAACCAGTGCCATCCTGGAATTTGCCTCCCTTGCAGACGGCATGTACTGACTCCTGACACGCTCCATGAAAAAAGGCGGCATATCTGCCACTACGACTTCCCGTTCTAACAGAATGCGGAGGAATGCCGGATATGGGGAGACCAAAGCCGGAAGGAGAGCCAGCTGAGACGACTTAGTGTCTTTACAGCCTTCAATAGTATGAAAATCAATACCCAACCCCTCAAGCGTATCGAGATACAGGCTCAGTATATTAGGACTCTGTGTCTCTATCAAGCGAGCACATCCAGCCACAAAAGTAGGATAGAAATACGAGAAATCTACCTCATCAGTTGTTTTGCCTCTGAAGGAGCCACCACGGCCGTCGACGATGCGCAAGAAGTCTCTGAAACCCTGTTCATCGCTGGAGCATAGAAAAAAAGCGAGCATTACCGCAATGCTTGTTGGACGGGCAACAATGACTTGTATCATGGTGTCAATGTGCTCAAGGCGTTCGCGGCGACTGACTAACCGGAAGATGGCAGGCTGATGTTCAGAGAGCACACTGGCAGCAACATGTTCGAGAACCAGAGAAAGATATCCGACATCGTCCGAGCTTAGCGCAGCCTTGACCATAAAGAGTACATCATGTGGGTGCCATCCATCTTCGTAGTTCAGATACTGTACTAGCTGGATTAGAAAATCGCGATCCAGTCGTAGAAACGCGGTTTGAACCAGGGAGTCGCGTAGGTGTCCATGAGGATTGAACTCTTCAAGCAGCGACTTGGCTTCCGCGAACTTCTCACAATGCCAACAAATGATTTTCCAAGCGAAGACATCTAGTGGTAATTTGACGTCCAGACAGTCCCTATCAAAAAACAACGAGCTTGGTCTCCTATCCTGATAGACTTCCTTGACTACATCATTAATGATGGTTCTTAATAACAATGAAAGCGAGTCGGATCGACCATGGAAGCCAAGGTCATAACCAGGAAGCGGGAGACAGCTCGGATATCGACTCGGCCAATTAGCTAGCACAGAGACCGAGTGAACCATCGATACGGTCAGGGATGCTGGTTGAAACGCGGATTCAAACAGCTGGAATCCCCAAAGGATCGCTATCAAGGCCTCGGAGTCTAAAAAAAGTCAATAAGCGAGTATTAATGGCAGAGACACAACCTTCCTTGGGCATTCGAGAGTCTGACTTCGCTCCCCAGCTTCTTTATCTCATGTTGCAACTTTG
This sequence comes from Fusarium oxysporum f. sp. lycopersici 4287, assembly GCF_000149955.1. NCBI lineage: Eukaryota > Fungi > Ascomycota > Sordariomycetes > Hypocreales > Nectriaceae > Fusarium > Fusarium oxysporum. Next base: position 574,880 of record NC_030990.1, read on the forward strand.
GCCAGGCCTCGTCACCGCCATCACATGGCTCAACTGAAAGAAGGGACATTAAACTTCGGTTCTTCGTTTTCATGGCAGGCACAATATTTACCTTCCAGCTTATGGATATCCTGACCAGCAAAGTTTTGCAGGATAAGGTTGAGATAAATGCCCTGTTGGGGCACTTCCAACATGAGAAAACATTCTTCTAGGGTGTCCTGAATAAACTCGGTTGAAGTTTTAATTTCAGCAAAACTATGAATTTGATCAGATAGGCAAATATCAATTATAGTATTCTCTCATACCACTGAAATAAAACTTCTCCGTCCGAAGTCTGCCAGGTAGGTGTATTGCGATTGATGCTAAATTGAAAGCGAGGCGCAATAGTGCTTGAGGGCGGCGCTTGGAGCCATATTTTCATGGTATTGTTCTCGACGTCGCGGAGTTGAAAGTTGAAACCAGGAAAGCTTTCTAAACTTGTTTTCGCGATCTGAGATATCAGTCTAAGTGCTAGCGCGGGACAAGATCTGCTTTACCTGGCTAAGATTTCGGATGTCGTCGTTTCGTCTGTCATTAGACGCACCTAAATGGGTCCGTTGTGGGTGTATTGAGACTATGTCTGTCAGTATCCAACATGCCTTGAGCAGGTTGATGTAGGCATGACCTTCATCTCCAGACCCTTGGGCTAGATGATTGATTTGGGACCGAGCCTGTTACGATGAAATGTTAGACGGCCAGTTCTTGTAATCATAAGTTTACCTGGTACCTTTAATAACCACCATTTGCCTGCCTGCAGCCAGTCGTCGATTCCAATGGAGGCCCAAGGCCTGTTACCGATCTCTGCACTTCGCAAGAAAGCCGCGCTGAGTTCAGCTCGAACTTCCTCATCTAACGAAGCTTTCAGAAGAGAACTCTCGCGCGAACTGCGGTCACCAATCATGACGTTCCGAAGCTCCTCCAACTTGATGTCCGTTTTTGTTTGTTGTTTCTCAATGCGTTCCAGGGATGAGCTTGCTTATTAACTATTAACTCCATAGAGGGGAAAATGGGCTTACTTTTGGGCACCCTGCAAAAGAAGGGTTAAGTAGAAGTTATAGGACATGAACTACAGACAGTGAGTGCTTGAGAGTATTCAGCAGTATGAAGAATCTAACCTTCGAACGGAGCTCGTTAATGCTGGACACCTCCAATGCGTACTTAATTCGGTTCCATTTAATACGAAGAGAACGTTTTGAACCTTCTGAACTATCTCCCGTGCCGAGTTCCGCATATTTGTTCGCCAATCGATCCATTTTCTCAAGCGTCTCTCGGGCTTGACTCATGACTTTGCATGTGTATTCCAATCGTCTCTCTCCTGCCCGTTTTATCCACTCTTCCCTATCTCGTACTTCCTCGTTTAGTAAGTTCACTGTATTTGAGAGATTGCCTAGCTCTTGGATCAAAGCGCGGAGCTCTTCCGGTGCGTCGCGCGACACTTTGTAAACTCGAGTGTAGATCTTCCAACAGAGCTCCCCGACGGCAATGAAATCGCCAACGCCGAAGCCGAACGACATCGTGTCACAGGGTACAAAGAAAATTCTAACTAATTAAGTTCTGTGTGGTGATATAAGCTCTCAGCCACAGATCTCGACTGCAAACAGGGAAAATTCGAATTTGGACCCACGACTAAGAGCGCATGCAAAATGTGTCGGTTTGGAAGCAATACCAAGAGTTGGGTAGAAAGTTTGATGTTTGACTGTTGACTTTGTAAAATGTTTCTCGTCTGTTTGTATTTGAGATTAGTTTCAGGCTGCTGACCAAGTCGTGTTTTGCAAGTGATTGGTAGTCAGTTATCGCATCAGGCTGTGCAGTTACATCTGCCAGTTGGCAGTTGGCAATTGGTCTATGAGTGAATTGCGCCTCACTGAAATCACATTGAGAACTCCACAATTGTGCCTGCATTTCTATCCCGCACCTGAATGGGCGCTTAGCTGACCAAAGGATTGGCCCAGATATTGCCCAGTGACATCTTGCTACAATGGAGGATATTTGTTCTCAGCCTTCTCAACACAATTCTTGACAACTTCATCCAAGTCGTGCGGATGAGAGTATGAGGGATATTTTGAGCATCGAAGAGGCAGCTGAAGTGGCAGAGCAGCTGCAGTGGACACTTTATGTTCGTTTCGTAGTATGACGGCCCTTAAGGTAGATAATGACCAACATTGCCTTTTCTAGTACTTGACGGTGGGTTATCTTCCTGAGATCATAATGCTCGTACTGGGTGATTTCAGAACTCAATTAAATGACTAGACGCTTCAATCCGTCCAGGGGCCAATCTTGTGAACTAGTTATCCCTCTCATTTAATATCTTCCAAAAGCGATGTCTCAGTTGCCCAATTATGCTCTTTCCTTCTTTGGCTTAGCTGTTTCAAGTATCTTTGACCTGTATGTAGAGCATTTGGAATGTGAAACACCTCAACTGTACATATCTTCAAGCCTTTATGGCGCAATTATCCTCATAAGCTAGAACCTCGAGTTGTGAATCTAATCACACATCACTTATATCAGCCTCTTCATTTGTAGAAAGCATCAAACTCCGTAATCCAAAAATGGTTATACGATTGAGGTGGCCGATACTCTGCAGTAGAACTTGTCTTCGTACTAAAATCTCCCAAGCCAACCTTTGTTGAATGATACGCTCGGTAGTGACTGAAATAGATTGAGGGAAATGCTGTAACTATTTCATCACATAGCTATGACTTTCAGAAGCGTGCCAGCGTCTATATATGGTTTGGATGATCTCTCGTGGCTGGCTGAGATTGCATTCCAATCGTTGCTGAAGCCTTCCTTACGTGCCTCTCTAAAATTCACATTCCAGGACAGAGACATTGGAGCGACTGAGGTTCAGTGTTCTCAATCGGACGGAGATGACTTGCAGACTGGCGCGGTCAAGTTTTCTAGATTCATAAACCTTCATGGGGGCCTTGAGTAAATCAATGCAGCTAAATATAATCAAACATTTATTACATAACAATAATTTTGCTTTCTTATAACAATTCAAACTCTCAACAAGCCTGGGACACCGGAGAAAACCACCAGCTCATTTCCAACGCGAAAGGTTTTTGAAGGGGTTCTTGAGACCTCTGCCTTCATTAACTTGAATACGCCGTAAGATCCCACGTTTCTCAAAGCTCTTGAACACTTCACCCCGCTCACTCTCTTACTGCTTAGCACCCCGGTAGCTTTGTGGAACATGGAGAAACCATCTCTGAGCGAGTCCGTCACAGTCCGATTGCGTGGGGCTGGAACCGCAGAAAGCCTTGGACCAGAAGATGACCATAGAGTGAAAGCTTCACTGGGAAGGTTCAATCCTCCTGGCCACTACAAAGGTCAGCCACCAACGTCTTCCACTTTGATCTCTTTATTTACTTACGAAAGCCATCTGTAAACTCTTTCTTGGCTACAGCAATGGCCATGACGAGTTTATCGGCACTGGCTGGCTTGTCAATGAGGACATAGTCGTAACCGCTGGCCATAACCTATACGATTGGTCATACATGGGTGGGTTCTTGAAGTATGTCAAATGTTATTTCGGATACGAGGGCACGAGATCGCCATGCTTGTACCGGCATGGCATTAAAGCCGCTGCTCCAGCCGAGTATCTCAAGGCCGAATCTTCTGTTCATGATGTCGGCTTTGTAAGTCAATCCTGAAGGTTCAAACCGATAGCGGCTCAATTAACTTACTAGTTTCGACTCAATGAGAAAGTCACGGATATGACGCCAATTCCTTACTCAGTTACCCCACCTACCACAACAGCTCAGCTCGGCGTTGTTGGGTATCCCGGAGATCTAGACGTTGGAGGACATTTGTACGAAGACTGGGCCACGGTTCATATTGATCTTGCGAGAAGTTGGACCCAGAAAAGATTGATACTGATTATCCTAGGCCAAACTGGCGCCCCAGTCCTTCGAAAACGGGACGATGGTCGACTTGAAGCAGGTCAGTTAATTTCCGGCAACTAGTTCTCTTGTATGCTTCGTCTAACGGGACCTCTTAGTCGGAGTTCATGTCGGTGGTGGATATCCCAATGTCGGATCTGTTATTGGGCCGTATGGGAACACTTTCGAGGAGTACATTCTTGCCCTAGATGGCAAGGATGGTGTAATCAAGCCATCCACCATCACGATTGCCCAAAGGAAGGGACTTGCTCCTGGTTTCCAACTACTGTCTTTCCAGCCACAATCCACCCATACGAATCCAGCTGTATCAACTGCCGATGTTCTGGGTGGGGATAAGGGAAGTTTTGACGCAAAAAGCGGTATAGACAGCCTTTTAGGAAATTGTGAACCCAGGTCTGACAATAGAAAAGCAACTGGAAAATGCAAGGCAGAGGGGTCACTTACAACCTTTCCGGAAACCCTCAAGTTGACCGAGACCGAAAACCACTTGCCACCGGTTGAATTTGACAAAGCGTTCAAAAACGCGAAGGATCAAGACGATGTCAGGGCAACCTTCTTCATCAACTTTACAGAGCCTCTAGAAGGAGAGGCTTTAGAAGACCAACGGAAGCTAATATCGTCTATCAAGACCTGGCAAGCCTGGGCAACTATAAACTGCGAGGCTAAGGTCCAGCAGCAGGTTGATGCTGGAGCATTGCCATCAGATTCCAAGGGTCAGATTGCCAGAAGCATCTACAGAGCCAAGGTTTTTGACTTCCTTTTCAACCGCACTACATGGTAAGAATCACTATACACTGTATGAAATACCCAGTCTTAACCGACTACAGGTTTTTGAAGACATTCGACGAAGCTACGCATAAGAGAATAGAGACTAGAGCCCCTTCATTTCACTCCAAAATTCTAACCAATGTCCTTGAAGGATACGCCATTCCAACATCGGCTTTTGCAAACCTTGAAAAGTTGATTAAACAAATTGCAGAAGGTATAAAGCTATCTGGCGAAAGTAGTCGAGAACCACAGCAGTACTGGGTTATGTTCACTAAGTCTGAGTATGAGGAAATCACCCAGACCGTCCAAGCTGGTAAGTTCCCTTCTGAGAAGAATGTGCTCTCCGTCATCGTCGCTAACATACGTAGTAATCCGGGTTATTTCCTTCCAAGTCACTCAAGACGCCAAACACTATGCGTCACGCAAGGGGTCCTATGACGAGGTCTCTTTCGATTTCAATTTCCATCAGTATCAGGCAGAGTTTGTCGAAGCAACTTTTGATGGCGTTAAAGACAAGATGGACAAAAGGCAGATTGAACAGGGTGAAGAGCTTCTTGAGAATCGCATCACGGACGTAGTCGTTCCAACCAAATAGACCTCTCCCGTCCTGGGTGATATACCAAAAGGAGTGATCAGAGGCTCGGCTGGTGGCATCCAGCATGGCACTGACGATTGGACTTGCAGTCCAATTAATTCAAAATGATTAGAGGGGTGAATACTGAGCATTCTTTGTTGTCTGTCAACAATTTCATCTGCTATTTAGGTATTGCTACTTGAGTTTCATTGCAGTCCCTACCGTCCCTGTTCGCTCTGGAAAGGCTACTGCGGTGGTTTGAACTTGCTATCACCCTTCTCAACGCAAGCCCTGACAACTTCATCCAAGTCCTCTTCCGGTAGCCCAAGTAGCTTATTATGAAGTTTGTCTTGAGTTTTCAGCTCCTGGCCCGCTGGTGAGAAGATGAACGAATAGTAAGCCTGCACAAGTCCCATAATATTACCAGATCTCCCCATAGCCTTTCCATTCTCAATTCGATCAGCACTGCTCTCATACTTGATCTCCCAGTCTGCGTCTGCCGTGTTCGTGACGCGCTGGATGCTTCTCAAGATATCCTTCTGACTGACATAAAAGCTCGAGAGATAGACAGCTTTGTTTTGAAACTGAGAAAGACTTGGAGACATGTCGTTTCCATTATCTGGGAGTTCTTTGAGACTAGCAATGGCAGCAGCGGCACGACCAAACTGAGCCAAAGTGCTAGTGTTGATTTTTGCTTCACCCTCGTCAAACAGAGTAACCTTACGGTTATCTATGTCAAAGCCCATGAACAACTCTCCAGAGGGAAGGCTGTAGTCGAACCAGACACCTCCGACGAGCAGGATCCAGGAACTGACACCAACGTGCTCGATTTCCTTGAGCAGATTTATTGGAGGTGCAGCGGGGAAGAACTCATCAACAGAACCTTGATTTTCGATGACTACGTTGGCAGCATATATGTTGGGAATGATGTAGCGAATGTCTGCTTTGCCAGCTGCACGAACAATGCGATGATGGACTTCTGGATCGACATTGACGGCAAGGGTAATAATCAGTAATTGCTGATCTTTCAGAGCTGATGAGATAGATTCTTCATCTTCATAATCGACGGGGATAGTTTTGACGTTGTCTGGAAACTTGGAGCTACTGCCGATCCGAGTCAGGGCAGTGATAACATGTTTTCCAGTCTTGAGGAGTTGCTCGGTTATCTGGGCGCCTTGCCGGCCGCCAGCCTATCCTATGTCAGTGAAATGGGTAGATAAGTGCCTAATGTACCATACTCCGACAATAGCAACTCTTTCGATGTGGTTAGAGAAGCCTTCAGGCTGATCTATTGCAGATTGTTGCGTGGACATGGCTCGGTTTGGGGAATAAATGAAAGTTGTACTGAAGCTTTGGTGTTGTAAAGGATGAATTTTCGTTAATTTGACAGTGAATCAAGAAATATTGTAGAGGTACAGGACATCTTATGCATAGTAACAGAGAACCCAAAATAAATGGATATTCGCGATGTTAAATCCGAACTCCGGCCGAATGGGCTTGGAGCTTAGGCTCTATGGCCGTCTTTCGGCCGGATTCACGGACGAATGGCATCAAAGGCAGCGTAGATTACAAATAAGAGAATCCTTCCAATATCAATCTAGATAATGATTATGCAAACATACCAGTCATCCTACTAACCCTTGGAGCAAAAGCCCTCCTCTCCTACCTCAATGATTCTTGCCGCACAGATGCTCAGCAAGCCTCAGCGAAAGAGCCGCCAAAGTCAACGAGGGATTGGCCTCAGGACTAACAGGCAGAACCGAAAGATCACAAACCCATAGATTATCCAATCCCTTTACCTTGAGGTTTGAGTCCACAACACCAGGCCCCTTCGGTCCATCCATTCTCATCGTTCCGCACTCATGAGAAAACACTCCAAAGCCCAGATGCTGCGGCCTCAATCCTGGATCAGGACACACTCCCGGATCCGCATACGTAGCTTGATTAGGCTTCAGCCCAACAAAAGCATCTCGAACTCGGCGGATGATATCTTCCATAGCGCACTGAACCTCATGCTTGATCGGTGGTCGACGAATATCCAAGACAGGATCCAAGCCCGGAAGGCTGAGCACAGAATTCTCATCATCGAGCCCCCCAACAAACTCAAATAGTACGCAGATAGTGTCGAATTTCTCCTTCTCATCAGCCGCATCCTTAGTAGGACTCATGAGGGTCCCATCACGACGATAGAAATGCGTCGTGTTGAGCGTCGCAGAACTTCCAGCGAGGAAGAAATTCGCGTTGATTGTCACCGTGACGAGACATTCTTCGCCGCCGACTTTGAGGTGGGTTTTCAGATTAAGAGGCTTTTCGGTGACGCTGTCGGATTTTTGCTTGGCGAAGCGCACGTAGCAGACGTTATGGTCGATGAGTCCTTTGCCTACCAAAGGGTTGAGGTGGTTGAGACCACTGTTGAGGGCGATGGAGGCGGTGCCGATTGTCCCGGCGGACAGGATGACTTTGGCTCGGCCGACATCCAGTTCCTTGATGGTGTTGGTAGCTTTGTCTCTGATCTTGAGAGCGTTGACGCTTTTGTTGCTACGCCTTCGTCGTCAGTTGGTAGCTTAAGTCTATGAGAGGATGTACTTACAATGTGTTGCTGGCAGCATGCTGAACAGCGATGACCTCTGTGTTGAGGAGAACAGAGAGATACTGATCGTTGGCGTACATGCGATTGATGATGCTCAAGGTAGTACTGTATGCACCTTGAGCGAACTTGTATGGTGCAGGGGCGTTGAATTGCGCTGCTATAGGCATGAGACTGAACTTTGAACCGGATAGGGCATTGTTCAACATCTCACTTGCGTCACCAATCTCTGAAGCGCTAACTTCATGCTTGCCGTCACCCTCTGGGTAAACGACATCGCCAGGCTGCGAGTCAGTGAGGTATCTAAACGCTTTCTTGTATCCTTGGATCTCATCACCCTTGAGGTAATCAACAACATCAGTAGGAAAGAAAGTCCCAAGCGTCTCGTCACCAATCTCTGGGATCCAAGTGCCCCAGAGATTAGATCGTCCCCCGACGCAATACACTGGACCACCGACATAACTATCAGAGCGGTCGGTGCATTGGACTTTGGCTTTTACAGCGTCATATACGCGCTCGTTACCCTCGGGGGAGTTGCTTGCGCCGCGGTTGAAGTAAGGACGAGAAGTATTGAGAACGTGGGTTGAGAAAATGACGCTGCCGCGCTCGATCAGCAAGACTTTGTATTGTTGGGATACAAGCTGTTCAGCTAAAGGGCCTCCGCCGAAACCACTTCCTACGATAATGTAATCATAAGAGTTAAGTTTCGCGAGAAGACAGACGACGTCTGTATCAAGATGGAGGAGATGATCCATCGTGAAACGTTGACCAATGGCAATGACTTGAGAGGAAGGTTTTTTGAGATTGGATGAGAGAAAGAGATGAGAGAGGACCCGGGGGTATTATAGATGCACACCATGTAAGACAGAATTGAGGGAGATATACCGATCTGGAGCTAATGAATGTGATATTGAGGTGATGAGTGCCTAGCATCAATCACATCCTTAATAGGAGATGTCAGCAAGCCACTTTCGGCCCAATTCAGCTGAAGTAGATCAACAATGGAACCTCAATATGCATGCAGAGACAGCTGAAGTCAGATCAATAGTTCGGTCAGTGGTGAGAAGTAATTGGATTGACGCAGATGCAGTATTCAGGGAATGCAACCAATGCCTTGTACAGACACTCAATCGTATGAGGTTGAACTATTGATTGGACTCGGCAGATGAGTTTGAGGCCACCTACAGTTGTTCTAGATATGTTTCATTGCATATGATACAGCGGCACGGCATGGACCGAGTCCGAGAAATAAATTTGATACGGCGGAGCGGTATCGCAGCATGTCGTGGATATGACGACTGGAACCTGGTCGTTGGAATGGGCCTTATCAGAGCACAAATGTTGAGAAACATGTAGAGTGAAGGTCTTACTACCATAGGGATATCGAGATACAGGACTCGACCAGATCTATCTAATGCAGAATGCAAAAACACAAGATATGCAGTGATAACGACTAAGAAAATAACAATGATACACTTTTCAACGCCTCTTCCAAAAGAATGCCAGGATCAAAACATTGTAGGACAGTTTGAGTGCACCAGCGAGAATAAACGCAAGCCAGAACTTATCCAAGCCCGCGAACAAACCTGTGATGTACAAGCCAAGACAACTTCCAATCGTCTTTGTAATATTAACAACACCCATAGCCGAAGTCCTCTCATGATCCAAAACCCCGGCTGAAATGAACGCCTGTCGAGGCGCATTATCAATCTCGCGCGTAACAATTCTAAAGATGAAAATAACAAGAGCGATGTACTTATTCCCAGGCACAGACACCATGAGCAGCGAAATGGAGTTGACTGTGTGACAGAGGACCATGGTTTGCACCTGTCCGATGGCGCGTGACAGCGGTGACGACGCGAGGTTCAGCACGGAGGAGATTATGCCGGCGGTGAAGGTCGCAGAGCCCAGCGCGCCCTCAGGCATGTCGTACTCGCGCTTGAAGAAGTATGTCATCCATGAGATCTGTGCGAGACCAGAGCCCACAAAGTCGAGGATCAGTGCGAGGGAGAGCTTCCACATGAAGGTGAAAGACGACGGAGTGAAGAGGCGCTTTTCTTGGGCTGTGGCGAGGACCTGGGCTTGTGTTTGGGTAACGGCTCCGTAGCCGGAGCTATTATCATCAAGAAGGGGAGCAGTCTCATCATCAGATGCTTCTTCTTCGGGGGTCAAGATGCCGGATTGGGGTGTTGAGCAGGATTCTTTCTGGAGGGGCATTTGCTCGACTTCGGAGCTGAGGAAGAGTGAGCATAGGAGTTTGAGGAGGCCGATACCGGCGTAGCTGAGGAAGATTATTCGGTGGCAATCTACTTTTTTCATGCCGTTGTCTTCGAGGGCGTTGATGAGCCAGCCTGTTAGGAGATTGCTTGCTGCTGTGCCGAACATGCCTAGCATAGACCACCAAGCAAACATGTCATTGCATGTATGTGCTGTGCTGAGGCGAGCAATCGCTGATTCTTCAATTGCCTTGAAGGGATCAATCTCATTCGCACTACATCGTCAGTCCCCTCCCCAATATCACACACAAATAGTGAACGTACCTTGGATTAATAACAGCAAAGATACTCGCAAGAAGCAACAGCCAGAAATTCTCAAAGTACGCAAATGCAACGCCTCCAGCACTCATCAACAGGGCCCCAACAACAGCTGTTAATCTCACGCCAACACGATCACCGACCCAAGTGAGGATAAAGCTGATAGCAAGATCACCCACGAGCGTCAGCGTCATGAATAGCCCGATCTGCGTATCATGGAATCCCAGCGCGTTGAGATACAGCGCCAGAACAAGTGTCGTTCCTCCATAGCCGAGGAGGCGGATGAAGCGGAGAAGGATCAGGATCTTTAGGTCCCGGCTTGACCGCCACAGAACATCGGCGCCGATGCTAGAGAGGAAACGACCAGCTACCGCCATGATGATACTGAACAAAAGGGATATGTACAAAGCAAAACCCTGAGGAGAGGTTGAGATGGTAGTTCTAGTCTTTGCCTCATTTAAACAGAAAATTTCCGATATCTCTCTTCTCCCCCCGTCAATTTGACACCGTCGATCTTCTCTCGCACGGCCCATGCATGTTCTAGATCATGCGATCGGACTTAGCTTGGCTTTGTCGTCAGCTCCCAAGCAGAAAAAAAAAAAGAAGAAAAAAAAGCGCCCCCTTCTCAAAGGGGACTGCTACGTAGACGAATCATGACCCAGCCCGTGCTGCTGTGCGCGTGCCAGAGACTCCCTTTGGCTAAAACGAGTCATACGTTGCACAGCGTGTGACCAATCAAGTTTAGGTAGGTGTCTGACTTTTTTTCTTGTGTCGTCTACTTGTAGTACGTATTCTGGCTAAAGGTATTGGATGTCTGTCTCGCCCACTGATGCCTTACCGTGGGGGTGTTAACTCTACGGCATTGACCAGACCTTCTCCCTCAGGGGTAGAGACAGGCTATTTCCCTCCCGCACACTACGCCAGTCTTCGTATTCTGCAAAGCGCTTCGCCGCATACCCCGCGTAGTCAAAGTCGATAGTTCCGGTCGCTGTCTCAGCCTGGATGAGAGCACAGAGACCCCTGTCCAGCGGTGTATCAGTCATTGTACCACCACACACTTATCCGTCTGTGAGACAAAATGGCGACTTACCAGTAAAACCCAGGAAAGCCCCTGTGGTCGTCGACCTGACGCATTAGATGATCCACAGAAGCATCATTGACAGTCGGTACGTCTGTGTTGTGCCCCCGACAGAGTTCGGCGTGGGTCGTGAGATACTCTGCGATAAAGGCGCGTCGGGTTGATGTCTTGGGGAGCAGAGTGTAGTCGCAGTCGAAGCCGGTCCATTCAGCGAAATGATTTGCTAGTTCGAAAGCCCGACGACAGTATGTGGCGTGTCTTGGGGTCGTTCAGTGTCTCTGTTTCGGGGACATTTGTAGAGCAGGGTATGACTTACTCGTAATCAATGAACCGAACTGATGCGACATCAATGCCATCACCCGACTCTTGTACAATTATGTTTGCGCACAAGAGGTCTCCGTGAGCGAGAACCTGTGCGGGTTAGTAACAGACAAGCAAAAAAAAATGCAACGACGTACCAAGGGCTCCGACATGTCAGTTGACAACAGGTTATCGGCTAGATACTTGAACTTTTCATGCAAATCATCAATTTCGGCCTTTGATCGGTGAGGGTGTTTAGAGATAGCATCTAGCCATTTCTTCGCGGTGGACCAAACGCCTGGTTTGTAGGTCAAGACTTCCTTTGCATCTGCTGTAGGAAGCGTCGCGTGCCACCGAGCCAGCTCTCTCGCAACGCCGCGGAAAATTCTTGTCTCAGACATGTCGCCTTCAGAGCAGACTCGCCCAGAGATGAACTGATACGCATGTCCATTATTGAAGCGAACCAGTGGAGATGAAGAGAGCTGACGCTCAGCCAGGAGCTTGTGCACCCTGAGTTCCTCTGTCGCAATATGTCACGTTAGACACGAATCCAAGACGGAAGTTCCAGACGAGATTATCAGACTCTCGAGGGACAAAGTATTGGGGGAATAGGTACGTACTCTCGCGATCAATGGTGATATCCGTGCCATCTCCGTAGACCTTGATTAGCACCGCATCTGCAGTGGATGCATCGATCGTAACCTTGAAAAGCTGCCAAAGTTGTTTTAGCGCGCAAGCCCGTGTACCTGGGTAGAGGGGAGGTCAGTATGAGGGAATACTCACGCCATTTGTCGTGCCCTGAGTCAAAGCGGAAATACGCATATCGTCGATCTTCCGATCGGGGAACAGGAGCGGAAGAAGCGACAGGGCTGATCCATGAGGATCTGACGTATCAAAGACAACATCCTTGAACGGGATATCCATTCTCCACTCTCGGCAGTTCAAAAAAAAAAATCTAAAGATACTGAGGTAAACAAATAATATCCAATAAGAGATGAAGGTGAAAAAGGTTGGGAGGAGTAAAGATGGGAATGGCCTTAAAGTAGCTGTGCCTCTGGGTGCAGCCGCCCGTGCCGCTTTTCCAAGGGCGGACTGTAAGCAGCAAAGATCGACGCTGAGACTGCGGCTGAGATGAGACAGAAGCAAATAGTGTCTTGGCCCGTGTCTCACACTAGATGCAAATCAAGAGATGCTGTAGAATGAGAAGACAGAGAGTGATTGGAGGTTGGTTATAAGACACCGCCTTGTTTCTTGCTGTGGCCCTAGCACATGCGGCCCGCCAGAAAGGATCATTACACTACATACCTGGAAATATTGGTCAGCTACATCGGAGACTAAGGCTTATCGAAACATTTTCGCGTCTGTCTATCAATGATTGTCAAGAGCTAGCCAGAGCGATATACGTATCTCTGATATCATCGGGGGTATATAAGGAGAAAGGCACACGACACAATGGATCTTCAATTCATCAACATTTCGGTATTACATCATGGCACCCACAAACAGTCTTCTCTACAAAAACTTTCAGAAACATCCCGCGGCTCTTATTGAGTCGACGGAGGGGATTTATCTCAACACCAGTGATGGGCGCAAGATTCTAGACGCTACGAGTGGAGCGGCTGTTGCGTGTCTGGGCTACGATAACAAGGACGTTCAGAGAGCTGTTGTAGAGCAGCTGGTGAGTGTTCCGTATTGTCATCCTGGTTTCTACAAGACGCAGGCGGCAGAAGGTCTTGCGGATTTTCTTGTTGAGTCCACGAATGGGCTCATGTCCAAGGCTGTTCTTTGCGGATCAGGTAAGCTTATGCAGTGTTTTCGAGTGGATAATGGAGTGCTAACTGATGTTTAGGATCTGAAGCCGTCGAAGTCGCACTCAAGCTTGCGAAAACGCACTTTTCGCATCTCGCTATTCCTCAGACTGAACGAAGCCACTTCATTGCCCGTGTTGGGGCATGGCACGGCGCTACGCTCGGTGCGCTGACACTGGGCGACTTTAAAGTACGAAAAGACCCCTTTGTACAGTTGATCTCGCAGAATTCTTCGCGCGTATCAGCATGCAGTTCGTACAGAGGACAGCGCGACGGTGAAGATGACGAGGCGTACGTTGCACGTCTCGCGCAAGAACTCGATGATGAGTTTTTGAGAATTGGGCCTGATAAGGTCTGCGCTTTTGTGGCTGAGACTGTCGGAGGGAGTGTAAGTCATCTCCTATCTTTATTAGATTTATCTGTTTAACTGATTCGATACAGGCAAGTGGTTGTGCTATGCCGTTGAAGGGATATTTCCCTGCTATAAAGGCCGTTTGCGAGAAGTACAACGCTCTTCTCATTCTTGACGAAGTCATGTGTGGAATGGGTCGTACCGGTACTCTTCACGCTTGGGAGCAGGAAGATGTCGTCCCTGATATCCTTGTCGTCGGAAAGGGTCTTGGGGCTGGATACGCTCCTGTCTCAGCAGTCATGATCAACTCCAAGCTCGTTGAGTCGTTCCAGAAGAGCGGTAAAGGTTTTGCCCACGGTCAGACATACATGGCTCATCCCCAAGCCGCCGCCGCCGCCCTAAAAGTCCAACAGATCATCCGCGATGAAAACATGCTATCGCACATCCGCTCAATGGGCGCATATCTCGGCTCCAAGCTCAAAGAGCGCTTACTCCCCATGCCATATGTCGGCGACATCCGAGGCCGCGGCCTCTTCTGGGCCGTTGAATTTGTGACCAACAAGAAAACCAAAACCCCCTTCCCCTACGATCTCGGGCTCAACAGCTTGTTGCACTCACGCGGAATGAGCGCTGGGTACGAAATCGCACTCTTCAACGCCAATGGAGGGTATGATGGGTACAGTGGAGATCACTTCTTGATCTGTCCGCCTTTTATTGTGACAAAGGAGGATGTTTATGAGATTGTGGAGAGGACGGCAAGGGTGGTGGAGGATACGTTTGAGGAGTTGGGTAATTCGGCGGTTTGGGAGAAGATTACCCTGCAGATGGAGATTGATGACGTTGAGGTTAAGCCGGTTGGGGCGATGGTTGCTGCGTAGTGAGGGAAAAGTTCATAGATGGGTTTTCGTATTTATTTGGTAGACTTTTAATGATTTTGTCTTGATTGTAAAATTCTTGAGACTGATGTGTTTTATACTAACGTTGGTGGTCATTCTTCGTAAAGCCGCGGTTGCAACGGTGCGGCTCAAACGGGCCACCAAGGTTTCCAAACCATGAACCAATCATCAATCCAGTGAAGAACCTAACGGGCGGACAAAGTCCAGACAATCCGATGGCATCGCCAAGCTTGAATGGCTACGTTTCAGATAACAGGTGGGCGATTCGCAATATCCGATGGAAATTCATTGCGTCTCTCTTGCGCCAGTAACCTAAACACTAATTCGGTACTGTTGTTCAACAATTCCGGGCGAATGGTTTAGTGGTATAATACTCCCTTAGCAAGTTTCGTCCATCGGATGCTCGCATCTGGGAGTGGTCCAGGGTTCGATTCCCTGTTCGTCCAGCGCAGGTGGTTAGATTCCACCATCAGTCTTTTTTTTGACGTATGTAACATCAGTTGTCTTTCTGCGCTATGTATTGTTACGTAGTTTTACAACGAGTGAGCAGTTGAAAGATATTTTTTTTTAAACGGCGTGACGTGTGTACTGCTTGAATCGAGCTTGTCTCTTGTCCATTGCGTTTGGTAGCTGCACAAAAGTACGCTCTGAAGCCAGGTCAACTCTTGCCTCTTGAAGGCTGATGGATTGATTAGCGGTGAGAAAGAACTCGAGCCAGCACTTTCTAAAAACACCAGATTTCTTCTCAAACTCGAACTGGAAAGCACGGCACGTCTTACGCGCCTCCAATGGAATACTCAAACTTGCTTTCTCCAGGCACTCTCGCAATGTTTCTCCCTCTAGCATCATCTCATCTTCCCCATCATCAATAACGCCGCAGAACGAAACCCAACAAAGCACTTTCTATTCTCTTCACACTTACAAAACATCTTCTACATTGCGGTGATGGACGTACCAACAACTAGCCTCAACGCGTTCAACGTGGGCTTGCATGGGGGCCAACTACTCGAAAAGATATCTCCTGTTGACTCCAGAAAAAGTGATGGCGTCTTCAAAATTAACTTCCACCGCAACGCTTTCCAGACCGTGGCCTCTCAGAACGGATTCATCTGGGCTGCGGCAGAAATTTACGACAGGAACACTGGACTCAACATTCGGGTGGATAATATCTGGCTTGCTATTCTTGCGCAGCTGAAACCCTATATCTACCAAGCCGTTCGCCCTCAGGCAAAACAAGATATCCTGACCTTTACTCGAGCAGAGCTCAATAACCCAGACCTGGTGACGAAGCGCTTGTCCGATATAGTCGAAGCAAGAATTGGTCCTCAAGTCACGAATGTTCTTATGCCCCATTTCAGCACCACCACGCATACGGATTTCGGGGCGGCCGCTCTCATACTACTCGGCACACATTGCAAAGCTCAGCCCCATCGGATATTCATGAAACCTAAGGAGACTTACGATCGCAAGACTATGGTGGTCGTAGGGGATACGGCGGACTGGGAAAAACTGCGTCAAAGCTTCGCGACAATCAGAACCTGGTCCCCGGATTTGGAGGCCATGGTATCCCGTCATTCAAGCTTACTGGACAAAATGCTAGGAGCTGGTTATCAATTCGACCATCCGGTCCCTCAAATTGCAGCTCATCATCGGGACTCTAGACCATAGAGTGAATTCTGGGACGGTATGCTCAAAGTGGACCACGACGGACGGTTGAGTGGTGGTTGGATTCTCGACTTCTTCGATCCGCGCAAAATCAACCAACCGGAAGGGTTCACATTCAATGACGATATGACTTCTGCTGTTACAACGATACCTATTAGGGTCGGCCATAGCCAGGATCTCAGGAATTGTACAATCGTTGGAGGTTTACTCGGGCATTCGCGTGAGAGGTCAGGTGTTCTTGACCAAGAGACTCGAGGTGAACTAGGTATTGTTCAGCCGATGTCTGGCTGGCTTGTGTACTTCAACAAAAACCTCTAGACGGCGAGAAAGAAGGGAGTTAAGGAGGTGCAGAAATAGAGGACAGAGTTGATTGAGCATCCAGGGCCTAAGAGTCCGATACAGCTCTCGACTCTAGAGAGGAGATGCAAGCGAGAAAAGAGAAGCGCAATCACGTATATAAAAAGCGTTATTGATTCTTGAATTATATACAGATAATGAGAATTAATTCTGACGCAAGAAGTCCCAGCTGATAAACTGTCTTTGTTCCCTCATACAACGCACCAGCTCCCATGTGTTCCTCAACACATCACTGATTGCCAGGCCAGTTTTCAACCTAGGTCGCTTTAGCCCGCTCTATTGAAACCTGAACTGAGCAGTAGTGACATCAGTGAGTACGTTCTCATTGCCATAGAAAATGTTATTGCTCTCGATATGCCAATAAATAGGCGTCGAACCACTCTCAGACGCGCACGACAGAAAGCCCGCGACGACGTCGCATTTGACGAAGTACCGGTACTGATTGTTCGCAATATTTTGATAGGTATCAAACTGAAATGAAAGCTGAGGGCCAAGCGGGATGACTGTTTGGAGGTAGTATTTCGTGCCATCAACGGTCGTGGTGAGGCGACCGGTTGACGGCTCAAGGATGAAGGTTGCGGGGGTGTCTCCTTGATCGCTGAGGAACAGGCCGTTGAGGTAGGTATTTACTACTCTTCCATCGGAGAGGACGGCGACGATGGGGGTTCCTTCGGGGACGGAGGTGGTCGTGGTCGTCGCAGCGGCTGTTGTAGTCGTCGATGGTCTGCAGAGCCCTGCCAGGGCAAAACCGGCCTGGCTTGAAAGCAAGAAAAGAGCGAGAGACTTTACCGAGAAACGCATGGTGAAGACAAGTGAATGCAGTCGGCGAGTAAACGAGCGTGGAGGACTGTAATGCCAAGACTGGGGAACAGATCTTTGTTTTATAGATCTTCAACAAAGGGGCTTGTAATTTCGCATCGGATGCTAGTGAGAGACTATAAGCGGTTGGTGTGCTGATCTACCGGTACGCTAGCTATAAATGTCATCAAGTTGAGCTATAAGGCTGGAAGATTCAGCTATTGACGCCACGCTCGTGAGTTAGTGGTTGTTATACAAAGTAATTGGACGCTATACGAGATTTTGCGAAGATATCTGAGTTTAACTCTGAGATTCCGTTTAATGCAATTTCATTTAAACAGAGCTAGAGCGAAGTCTCCTCTGTACTCACATATTAAGGATTGCTTTCTTTAAGTTGACTGAAGTAGGAAACGGATAGCTGGAGGAAACCAAGGTCGGCGTTTTCGGATGATCAATTGAACACGGGACCAAATCGTGCATAGTCAACTGAGGCCACGAGGACGTCAAAATTGACATGATTCACCCTGATGACTTGGTATAGAGGAGTAAGACAAGCCTTATTCTCAGACTGTCGCTGGCCATCAAGACATACCCGGCCTTTCTAGATACAAGCATACCCTCCCGTAACAGTCGTGCTACCCCCAGTCATACCATAGACCTTTCCAGCATCCCCGGTATTCTAATAACAACTCCCAATGACCTTCCCATCACTACCATCCTTGTAAATCAGAAAGGTGTTACCACTCTTGTAGAAGCTGAGCTTTCCCATGCCGCAGAAACTAGACTGAATGCAGAAGACACTGTCACCGAGAGTGCCGTCGACTTTGCTGGTGCGGTCGTTGATGGTGAGACATTTGCAGTTCCAGTGGTTGGAGGGACAGGCGAAGACGGATGTACAGCTTGTTTGCGTTGGGGCCGCTGGCGACGGTGTTACAGAGGTTGTCGATGGGGAAGTCTGCCAGGGTGAGGGCTGGGAATAATAGAGTTATTCTCATATAATACTAGGCATTTCTACCTTGAGCCCATCTCATTGTTACGCATTCCAATATCCAACTATATTTACTCCAGTATATCCAACGTCATTCAAGCTATAGAGGCGAATCTTTCCCCATGGCCACTCGACTGGAGCAGGCTCAATGCTCCTCATAGTTTCTAGATAGACCAGGTCTGTGCAGCGCCTATTGCCAGAGCATCATTCGAACCATCCTCAACGACATCATAAGTAGGCTCATCAGTCCAAAACTCATAATCATTTGCCTTGTTGCCAGGCTTGCTGATCTGCCAGGGCATCCACGGTACACCAAGACCATTGAACACATCTATATGCTGACCGACTGTGGTAGACTTACTGCTCCCAGTAGCACCGAACTCCTCAAAGAGCATGAGCTTGTTGGCGCTCTTTGCGTGCTGCAGCGCAACCGGACCCTTGTTCTTGAATTCGTTGACACCCATGTAGGAGTGGATGGTGACAAGGTCCAAGGCCTTGCAAGCCCAGTTCTCTGCAACATCTGAGTTGGGAAACTCATTGCCACCACCTAGGATCTTGTGTTAGCGATTGAAAAGTGACTCCGGGTGCATAACAACTTACCAGTGGAGATCAGAACCTTACTGCTACCCATAATGCCCCGCATGAAGCCAGCTCGATCGCACCACCACGACGGATGAGGTGGAATATTGTTGTTCAAATGGCCTTGACCTTCGTTCTGGATATTGAACGCGAAGATGTGACTGTTCAGATCTTTCCAGGCTGGACTTCCGCTGATGAGTGTGTTCTTGTGTTCAAGAACGTGACGGATCCGATTCTGAAAATCGGAAATGCAATTCTTGTCCGAGTACCAGAACTCGACGTTGTTGGCACTAGCCGGCTGAGTGTTGCAGTCTACTGCAGGCAGCTTGTACTTTGACACGTAGGCATCGCTTCCCCAGCAGCCGAGCTGGTAGCGATCATGGATGGCGATGGTGAGCTTAATGCCTCTGGCTTGAGCTTCTACCATGAGTTGATCTATGGCTCTGAGCTGGGTATCGTCCCAGACTCCCACGGTTTGGGGCTCAATGTCAGGCATTGCAATTGAGCCAGTATTCTTGAAGTTCTGGCCAGTTGGTGAAATGAAGATTCGTAGGACCTTGAGATTTGCATCCTGGATGGCGTCCAGGACGTCCAATCGATCCTGCCTGCATCCTCTGTGAGTTATATCATCATTGGGACGTGGAAAGAACTAAATCTTACTGCTTGAAAGCATGGAGGAAGAAGGAGTTTACGCCTGCGAAGCTATTGCCTTGTTGGCGAACAGGGAGCTCAGAGCCATGAGGAGTGGCTACTGCAAGCAGAGCTTGACCCAATGCGAGAAGGCTGAAGTTCTTCATTGATTTCAGGTATGGGGGATAGGTCAGAATGATTCGAGTATTCTGAAGGTGCTGGTCTTGAACCCTTGAGGGGCCGTGATCTCATCTTATATAGAAATGCTTAACTATGGCCGCCTCCAGCTCATGAAGGTTGCATTGACCTAAGGTTCAAAGAAACACTGTGAGCTTGGTCCCAGCGTCCAGGTCTGCCTGTCACGAGCTTCCGCTTTAGGTGATATCCATGATGCTGAGCCGGAAATACCAAGGAGGACTGGGACAGGGAGTTGTGATATAAGATCCTAAACAAGCATCGGAAGATGTAGATCCTTGATTTTTCCGTTAATAAATTAATCAACTTGAGATCGTGACCTTATATTACCGATGTAACTATCTACCCCGCATTTTGACTCCTTTTCGCAGTGCGCGGGCTGTTAGGGAATAATATGCAATATTGGCTTTGACATGGCCTTGAACGGAATTACAAAATATCATTCTAGCGTGTAACACAATGTCGGAGTTCAAATCTGGGCTGCCTGGACAAGGATCCATTGGCTCTTGGAATCAGCTTGGACGCGAATATAAAAGTCCGGCTTAGCGCTCGAGGGCCACTAGGCTTGTTTCATAGTACTGTACCTGTAAGAGAAACCATATTCCCTGTGATCTCGTTATACACATTAATCCTTAATAAATTCAGAAATGGTTAAAGATAAACTTTAATCATTAGCTTTCACCACGTTGTAGTTTCTGCGTCCTTATACAGTAAGAGTAAGCATAGCTCGTTGTATTCTAATAGCCAGAACTACAAAGATAATAATCTAAAATACCTGCATCTATCTATAAATTTTAAGGTTCACTATGGAAACCAGAGTATTAAGCTCATTAGTAGTGAGAGCTAACATTTAATACATTATCCTAGATCCGCTATTTGCTTCCTTGCCCATAGAAGCCTCATCGCTAATTTTCATCCACTCATGTGCTAATGTTCCTATATAATTGCAGTTCATGGTAGGTATGCTAGACACGTTGATACTATAGCTATTAGGCTCATGATTCAATCTCTCAGATGACCAATCATTGCCCATTATTTAACAGTGAGGCTCTGAGATCCGTCGGGTACTCGCTTTGCGTGGATTCTTAGCTGCAAAAACAGCGCCCAGTTCCTCCAAGGTCCGGCCCTTGGTCTCGACAAAGAAAAAGTAGATAAAGGCGAACTCAAACAGATCCCAAAACACAAAAAACACGTAGCTGTAACAGAAAGTATTGGTTAGGGGTATAGGTTATAGTATGGCTTCGAAGATGTACTTACAACCAGTACCGAATGTTCTTCATAGCAACTGGAGCTGCGAAAGTGTTGACGAACCCTGCGCAACCGGAAGTTATCTGAAATATCATCATGCCGTTGGCTCGCATGTCATCTGTCTGTGTCAGTGATAGATCATGTCAGAGAGTAGGACACTCACTAGCTAAAACCTCTGCTGGATAAATGGGCTGCATTGGAGTGAATCCGACTGCAAAGACAACCCCAAAAATAAAGATAAACGCAATGCTTGCTGAGCTTGAAGGTGTGCTGCCAGAGCGCTCATACTCGGCTGCCGTGGCGGCAACAATAGCAAGCGCAATAGACATACTCAGACACGAGCCCATCAGCATCTTGCGTCTTCCAACAACATCGTGGAGACGAGCTTCATCCATCATTGTAAGCGAAAGAAGTTACCGACTTTTCAAATTTTACATACCTCCAATTGTAGCAGCCACCCATCCCGAGAGTGCATAGAATGCATTCAACAAAAGAACCATGTTCGTAGAGGTTATCCCAACATTCTCGACCATCAATGGGAGATAGTAACTCGAAACGTTGTTGCCAGAAAATTGACCAAACCAAGACATGGCAATGACTAGCATAATTCGATAACGGCGATCGCGAGACTTGTAAAGGCTTCGTAGGTCGAAGCAAGCCCATTGGGAACGGCCTTGAACTTCAACGAGTGAATCCTGGATCTCTTGCATTTCAATGGCGACAATTGGGTGCTCTGCATCGCCATTTGCGTGATGCTTGATAATGAACTCGCGAGCTGCTTTGTTTCTTCCTTGAGCAACCTGCCATCTCGGGCTCTCGGGCAACATCCAGCTACCTAGGCAGACGAGTCCGGGACAGAGCATCTGCAACCAGAGGGGAAGACGCCACTTGATGTTGCCGCTCAAATGGTTGTTGGCACCGTACATTGCTAGTATCTAGTAAGCGAGATTGATCAGCTTGGGAGAGAGACTGGGTAAACGTACTGAATGTTGCAACGATGCTTCCGATATAGTACAAAGTGTTGTATATTCCTGCCACTGTTGCTCGGTGTAGAGGAGGAGCAATCTCGACGAGAAGCATCGGCGCAGCGACGGTGTTGATGGTCGAGAAGAAGCTGAGGAGGAATCTTGCGCCGATAAACGAAGACAAAGTCGGGGCTACTGCAGTGAAGATAGCAGATGCACAGACGAAAAATGAACTGACACCCAGAGTCATCTTACGGCCTCTCCAGTCGCATATCCAGGTGAACAAGGCGCCCGCCATCTGTCCGATCTGGAATATGGAGAATACCAAGCCTGTCGAGGTCGACCCAGTATCACCCAGCCCGTAGTATTTCTGATACTCTGGGAGGACATTAAGCGAACCCATGAGCGAGCCGTCGTAACCATTCATGGTTGAACACAGGTAGATGAGCGCACAAGCCATGTACAGCTGGAGATGGCCTTTGCCCCATGGGGATGGGGCTCCTACATTGTTAAGCGCGGTCGCTATGGCTTCTGGGGTCTGCACTGCTTCTTTCTTTCCGGTTGTGACATCTTGAACATGCTCACTGTGAGACTGATCAAGCTCTTTAGTCATGTTTCTTGAGTGGTGGACAAGGTGAACGTTGAGTGATTGAATGTAAAGATAAGACTGTGGATACTACAGGTCGATCTCTCATAGATCCGGAAGATCCATATGTATATACATTGCAACTGTACTTCTTATTTTAACATAAAAGGACCGGCATGCGGGGAAGCCTGGAAGAGGTAGGGATCTCACGACAGTGTGGATCCGCACTAGGACGGGGTTACAGATTTCCGAACTGCCGCGTTAGCTCATGACCCTAAAGAGCAGGAAGATGCCTAGTAGTGGGTTGCATTCTTCAGCATGGCTTGTTGGTGGACTGATATGGTCGTCACTGATGTATGAGAAACAAATGTAACGTGACATATTGACGCAGCTTGTACGCGATTAGGGCTATTAACCGATGATCATAAGAGACAAAATGGTATTGGAGAATCTTTTAACACTCCAATGTCACCCAAAACACACCATGCGTGAGCCTGGTTGCTACCCGCTTTCCTTACTGCCAATTGTCCTTTCGTTAATCTAACCACTGGCTGGCAACTGAAACGTTATAATAAGGGCGAGGGCGTCTGGCTACCTATGGAGAGGGTCCCGATTGTTATTCACCTGGAACTATTATAAAATAAGAGGTAATACAATTTCCTACATATGCTTCCTGGTAGCCACATTCTCATGGGTGGTTTCTAGGATACTAGACCTATTATTGGCATAAACGAGCTTGATGTCGAACAGGTCGGTGGGTGAGCACTCTTGGACATACGAGACCAGTCTCCACGGTTCTACCATCTCAAACAATGCCCAGGCTTACCTGTTGTTAGACGGTCCGGAAATTCTCGCTCACGTGCAATTAGACGGGAAAACCATCTTGAGAGCACCAACAGGTTTCTCAGCCATCGGGTAGACATAACCGCTCTACTTAAGCCACGCGAGAGCAACATTCTTTCGATCGAGTTGGATAGCGCGTTTTTGTGCGGCAGAGCACTTCAAAAGAAGCATCCAGAAGTGAGACTAGAGATATCCCGTACGCACACAAGCAACGTCCGCGTTGATTACCTCTGACGACCTGAGCACCATAACGGGAAAGATAGCACCCGGCATCGAGAGTCTAGTAGATAAAGTCATCTATGCTATAGGTTCTGAAAACGAGCACATCTTTCGCGTCTCTCAGTAAGCACAGAATAACATGAATACGTCGGAGGTCAAGCTTGGTTAGTACGTCTGTTCCAATCCAGCTTGTCAATAGCTAACAGAACTAGTAAACCTAAACCTTTGGTATGCCACTGGTTACGGTGAGCAGTGGCTTTACGCCGTTGCAGTCCAAGCATTGTACCGGGACACTGCTCTCAACATCTTGGAGACAAAGACAGGCCTCAAGGGGAGCCAGCTTGTGCAAGAGAAAGGCGATCACGGATATTCGCTGAACTTCTGCATAAACCATATCGATATTTTCTACGCTGTGTCTTGCTGGATCCCAGCTTATAGTCTTCTTCCTAGTCTGGATCTAGATGGATATCACGCTTAGCTCCAGGTTGTAATTAACAGCAATTAAGTTATAAGAGGCTGGCAACTCTTATATTATTAGCACTTTTAGTTCTTGTATAGTTCTTTTAAAGATATTAATAATCTATTTTAAAAAAAAAAAAGAAAAGAAAAGAAAAAAACACTATTATTGTATTTAATAAATAGCTTTAATATTACTCTTCTCTTAGATTTATTAATTATATAAATGTTTTAATTTAAAATAGAAAGAATTAATTACCTATGATACTAATCAAGAGTCTTTATTTTATATACATGTTTATCAGTAGTTTTCATCTTATTATTTAATAGTTCCTTTATATAGTATTCTGCCAAAGAAATAGTGTGAAGATAAGGCTCTTTAAGGTAGCTTCGGACATGCCGTGAGCTAGGACGGAAATCTGTATTTCCTCACTAGTGTCACCTAATGCCGGCTGCCATCACTTTCCATCTTCGGCATAGCTTATACTTGGCGAGACACTGCCGAGGTTTCTGTTTCACGCCATGTGGCTAGAGCTTTCTTGATCATTAAACTCTATTTAGAAGGATCTATGAGTTGATTCAGTACTTTCTCTTCGTCAAGTGGGACGTGATTATCACCAACTGCTCGAGAGAGTCTGCGAAATTCGGGTCCGAATAGTGGATGCTCCCTCTATGCCAGTAACGGTGTTGTCCTGGACTCTGAAACGGGCCCTTCAGAACAGGACGCCTCCTTGTTACTGTGGGCCACTAAGCCCCAACTTAAACTGTTGCCTAAGCTTGCTGCGCGCGCTGCTCACTCGGTAGCCAGTTTTCAGCCCAAGCCTTATGTTCTAAACTGGTGACAAAAGGTTTCTCCATTGCCTTCTGTCCCTTCATACCACCTGGAACTCTTCTCCTTAGATTCGGGGTCGAAATTCCAACCATGGAACTCCCTTTTGTCTCCGAAACCGGTCGACAGCCCCGGGCCACTTCATCATGCGCCGAATGCAGACGTCGTCGTGTCAAATGTGAAGGCCAGACCTTTCCCTGTCGGCAATGCGTCTACTACCTCGTCCCACATCTTTGCCATTATCCGGCAAGGAAAAAGAGGCACAATGTATCTATAAAGTAACGCGCGCATCTGAACAAGTGGGCCTGCTCTGACGCTGAACTAACACAATGCAATACGCAGATCTCACGCCGAACTTACCGATAGTTACGCCAAGGCCCGGAAGGTCATCGAAACATTGTTCCCCTCAAGCTCACTTGATGAACTATCCTCAATGACCCGCCAGCAGCTATTGATACGACTGCAGGCTTCCAACAAGGCACCTCCACCTGCCACTGAGACCGGGTCGCAGGATCATCTGCAAGTTTTAGAACCATCAGTGGAACAAAACTTCACTTGGGACGAAGTATCCGAGACCGAGAGCGAGACGTCGCGCGTGGCAGACGACGTCAACGGACTAGCCTTCTCACGACAATCGCTCAACGCCTCATACTTGGGCATATCCTCGGTTCCTACCATTTTGAAAGTCATCGCACATCTCTCTCCTCATGTCCAGCAACGAGTTCCCAAGGGCCCTGAAGCTTGGCGGAGTCCATCAACCCTGGCTGCTAGTCCGGACGACATGGCCTGCCTGCAAGTTGATGAGATACCACTTATAAATGCATACTTCAGCCACGTGCATCCTGTCATTCCAATGGTGGACGAAGCCGACTTTCGCCAGAGGTATCTTCAATCCAACATGGAAGAGGATGAAGCTGGTCCGTGGGTGGCTCTAATGAACATGGTGCTCGCCATGGGCTCAATGGCATCAGACTCAATCCACTTCAACGCGCACAACCATTTTTACAAGCGAGCTCTACCTCATCTAAACATCAACTCTTTTGGTTCCGGCCACCTCTACATGGTCCAAGCATTGGCTCTGTATAGTGGCATGGTTCTTCACTTTCTCAACAAACCGAACATGGCAGTTGCTGTTATGGGAGCGACCCTGCAGATGGCCGTCGCAATGGGCTTGCATAGAGTTCAGGCTTCGCAGTCCTCTACGAATACAGCTTGCCATCCTGCTAATGGCTCAATAGCCACACGAATACGTACTTGGTGGTCTATCCTGTGTCTGGATACGTGGGCTTCGTCCACTTTGGGACGTCCTAGTGAGGGATATTGGGACCCAGCTATAACGTTGACTTCGCCCATGTCAGTCCTCCAAGATCTGGTAAGCCACACTGGCCGCTGTTATTTGGATGCCTTTGCTAAAACTCATTGTTGCATCCTAGGATTACGGAACGATATCCCTTGCCGCCAGTGAAAGGTTCTGTAGGATTACCACACGTGTACAACAGCGACTCACCCAGTTGCCTCTAATCAGCCCAGAAGAAGTTGACGAATTCGACCGCGAACTTATTGCCTGGAAAGACTCGTTACATATGTTCCTGGCTCATCGTGAGCAATGTCCGCCAAGTGTCAATACTGCGCGAGCGATTCTTTGGTGGCGATGGATCACAACTCGGCTCACACTTTACCGTCCAGGCTTATTAATCACAGCGCTGCGTCAGAAGCCATGGGGGCAAGAAACTACCCGTGAAGCGATCGATGCACGAAAATGTATCCAGGTTGCAAAGGAAGGAGTTGACCTGATGACCCTGGATTGGGTTTCGAACCAGTTCCTTTGCTGGAACAGCGCTTGGAACCTCTTTCAGGTGTCATTAGTCCTCGTTCTGGGTCTGATGTCAGACAAACAAGAAGCAGATAAATTAGAGTGCTATGGATCCCTTTGTCAGGCGATTGAGCTATTCGCTCAGATGGAGCCTCTTGACCCTGGTTGCACTCGCAGTCGAAAGCTTCTTCAAGGTCTGTTGGATAACACGGAGGGTGTTGAGGAAAACACTGCCTCCCCAATACCTGAAGCGTTAGATTCTTTTATACTTGAATATTTCGGTACAGATCTAGTTTGGGAAGATATGGACTGGCTAGGATACTTTTAGGTTGATTTGAGTCGGACCATATTTCTGATATCAATTCAGAGAACGAGGGTATATAGAAAAGTATGTACCATTGTCGAATACCCTCTAGTATGCAGAAGTTTTACTCAGAATCAGTGAACTCCTTAAAAGAGCTAGAAGGAAGTTTCCAAGATCTGACATATAAATTAATACAAAACAGGCAAGCGAATAAAGCATAACTTAGTCATCTTGATGTTGCAACAGACTGCAATGTCATGACCAAGCTTAGCCGTATAGTGGATCTTTAAATAAATAAAGAATTTGAACAATCAGATCAGAGCGGCATTTGAGGAGGACAAAGTAATCATGTTGCCAAAGTTCCGACTTGGAGTTCGGCTGCCAGAATCGTGTTAGCTGATGCAGAGGAACATGATGATCATATTTAGCCGTGCTGGCCCGGACCGAGCAAACGAACTTTGTCGAAGCAGTGCTAGCTCAAGCCCGGGTACAGGTATAAGGTTCTTTGCAAAGAGATTCATCCCGATGTAGTTTCTCACGGTGCATAGTCTTACGGATGCATCTTTAGGTTGGATAGATTGAGTGATGAAAATATTTGCACGACATGGAGATTCAGGCCTCATATTGCCATTCAATATTTACTGCTCTACAGTGTAAACTCTATATACACGAACAAAACACTCTTCAAGAGCTTAGGCCTTGACAGTAGCACCAGTAATGCTAATAGTATAATCAAGGCCCTTGGAAACCTCAGCACTCAAATCAAAGCCATCGTACAGGATAGGCTTAGCAGGAGCATTGGCAACAACAACACTAACATCGTCACCAGCCTGAACAGGAACTGTACCAGCACCATCCGTAAGCGTAACGTAAGAAGACTCGCCGCCCTTGCGGTAGATAGCAACAGTAGCGACGAACTCGGCGTCGGCAGAAACCTTGACCTCGAGTGAAGTACCGGTGACTTCGAGAGGAATGATGTTGGCACCCATGTAACGGGGCTGGCGGTCAGCTTTGGGCTTGTAGGAGCCGCTTCCGGCAGCTTCCATGTTGGCGAAGGGTATATCAGGGCGTTGCTGGAAGAAAACCTCTTGAGCGGTAGGATGGCCAATGTCAACGTAGGCCATGCGAGCCCAGTATCGACCGACGATATCACCAACAGTAGCGTTCTGCGAAACGCGAGCAAGAGTGTGAAGAGGAGTCTCGTTGCTATCCTTCTCGTACTGCAACTGAAGTTGTCGAATGGTATCTTGACCCAGACCAGCAAAGTCATCAGGGTTGTAGGTCAAGTAAGCCAGGAAAGGCCAAGCCTGGTAGTAATTCCCAGTATCGACGGATCCATCAACAATGACCTGGTGAGAGTCACCAAGAACCTTCTTGAGCTCGATTTCGGTGGGTGACGTCTCCTGGTTATGGTTCTTTCGCGCAGGTGCGCAGATGTCGGAGGTCTTGTATGTATCAGCGACCCAGTTGGCGAGAGTCTCCCACCAAGCACCAGTTCGGCCCTGGTTAACCCAAGCTTTCTGATGATAATGCATTCCATGACCGTACTCATGAACAGTAACACCTGGAACGGCAAGGTACTGATCAACAACCTCCAGGTACGCCATGCCCGTTGCCTGATCACTATGCATCACACCCGCCGCACTGTCCAAGTCACCAACAGTGTAGACATTAGTCTTGTACTTAGGTCCAGAATCAGTCTCATCGTTGAACGAAAGACCAGGGGATCGCCACTTTAGCGTTCCGACGAAGCACTCGTATGCTGCTTCGAGCATGTCGATTGCTTGGGCGGTTGCATCGGCGGAACCGGCGTAGATGCGGAAGTGCGCTGAGTCCTTGAAGTTGGAGCCGCCAGGGCCGATGTTGGGGTTCGCGGTGTATGTCTCTGTTGCCGCCGGGGCATCACCTGTTTGGGTCACGGCCTGGGGAAGGGCGTGAGCTCCAACGGCGAGGAGGGTTACAGTCGCAGACTTGAAGAGACCCATTGTAACGAGTGAAGAAAACGAAAGTGATAAAGAGAAACGAATGAAAGGAACGAGGATAGCTGAAGTAACGGGATGATTATCTGGGCCATCATCTTGTTTTTATGCTTGGTTCATGCTTAACTGGGACGTGCGAGGCGAAGTTCCTCCATTGGTGGACTTTTGATGTTTCGGTTCATAGCGGTTTCAATATGGAGTTTCAGAACAGGGGATTCACTATGTTTAATTGTCTACACGAGAGAATTCGTTCAGGATCATCGACGTGCCAAGAGAAATGGGGGCTGTTTAATTGCCAAGTGGCATTGGTGTTGTTTCATCTCGGGATATTTCACACCGAAGGTTCCGTCAAGCTTCTAGAGCCAAACTGCTAACAGTTTGAACGGTATCCCGAACTTTATATACGACGGAAGTAATAGTATAGGTTTAGCTTAAAATAGCTCTAGATTTTGAGCTTGTTTGAGCTGCATTGTTGATCTGGTGACAAGACACTATCATCGAGTTATAGCCGATGATTACCCGCCGCATCACGCAATGACCCACGGGTCATCCGGTCATGACTCCATCTCATTACGCATCAACTCATCCTTGTTTCAACATCTTCAATACAACCCTCTTGTATAACCCGAACTCATAATGTCTTCAGAACGCGTTGAAGACGCGAGTCAACAGCCTCTTCTGGCTGAGCATCGTCAAGCAGATCACGGTGCAGCCGCGTCGCGGGGTACTTTTACGCGTAACCTCGGCGCCATCGAAGCATTCGGAATAGTCGTCAGTATCGTCATCGGAAGTGGTGTGTTCACTTCTCCTGGCTCGATTGATACGAATGTTCCGTCACCGGGCTTGGCGCTGGTTATTTGGTTGATTGGAGGTGTTTTGGCTTGGACTGGTGCTACGACGTTTGCTGAGCTCGGGACTGCTATTCCTGGCGAGGGTAAGATTCATCCTGGTTATTTTCGTGGAGGTTATCTGACGAGATACAGGTGGTGTTCAACCATATCTTCAGCATATATACGGTGATATCTGGGGCTTCCTCGCAGCATGGACATGGATCGTCACCGTCATGCCAGCAACGCTAGCAATCCTCTCCATCGTCTTCGTCGAAAGCGCCTACTCAGCCGCAGGCGTTATAAACGAAGACCACCGCATATCGCACAAGCTCCTCTCCATTCTGGTACTCATTGTAATGAGCGTCGCAAACTCTATCAGCACAAAAGCAAGCACCCGGCTTAACGGCTTCTTCGTGGTTCTCAAGTTTGTAAGTATCCTTGTTGTGGTCATGGCTGCGTTGGCTGTTGTTGGCGTTCATGCTACGCATCCTGATAAAGAAGTTGGGGGAGGTGATTGGTTTAAGAAGAATTGGTTTGAGTATAGAGATACGTATAATCCGAATGGGCCGGACACAGATTGGAGCAAGTTGAGTCAGTGGGAGATCTTTGGACATTATTCTGCTGCGCTTTATGCAGCTCTTTGGGCTTACTCTGGTTGGGACAAGGTGAGTTCCTGATCCTTTACTACATGGTCTTGCGCTGACGTGACCAGGCTATCTATGTTTCTGCTGAGCTTTCACAACCCGCTAAGCAACTTCCCCTCGCTATCAACACTTCGATTCCTACAGCAATTATCTGCTTCCTTGCTGCCAACGCTGGATACTACGTTCTTCTACCGTGGAATGTGGTTAGCACTACCGATAGCGTGGCAGTCACTGCCCTCACGCGTCTCTTAGGTAGAGGCTTCGGTATCGTTACGGCTGTTCTCATCTGTTTGGTCGTTGCAGGTTCTTTACTTGGCAACTCATTCGTCGCCAGCCGTATGTGCGTCGCGGCAGCAAGAAAGGCTTGGATCCCCAGTCTCTTCACCGTCGTGGGCCGAATTGGCGTCAAGCCTGATGCCGAAGAAACCGAGGAATCTGAAGATGAGTCTACCAAAGATGCTGGAGACGCACCCATCAACGCCGTCATTCTTTCAGTTGTCCTTGCGTCTTTCTACATCCTCTTTGGGAGCTTCCGAGCTCTTTTGACCTTGAACGGTCTGGGAGAGTACTCTTTCTTCTTCCTCACGGTTCTAGGTGCCATCATCCTACGATATCGCGAACCTGATCTGGAACGACCTTACAAGACCTTTTCAATCAACCCAGTAGTGTTTGTGCTGGTCAGCGGATTTGTCGTTGCCCGAGGCGCCATCTTTGCACCTGTTCAGGCAATTGTCATCCTTGTCATCTGGGCTCTGGGGATTTCCTTTTACAAGGCGCGACAGTATCTCGCCACGAGGTAGAGTCGATCATAATTAACGCGTGGGAAGGGATTCCGATTTGTGAGGCAACAGCTAGGACTGCCTCTGTCATAATGTGCTGATAGAATGGGCTTTGGCGACATGAGATGCGCTTAGAATTTATGGGTTATACTCACCAAATGATAGCTAATTCTTGATACGAATAATAATTCAACGATTACTGACCGTTACATCTAATCGTCTCCGCTAGCGGAGATTGTGCGGTTATTAATGCCGAGTATGGTGGTCCTCGCCGCACGCAATGCTTGTGGAGATGGCATCATCGTAACTAGTATCTGCTAAACCACAGAACCGATTAGATCAAGCACCGGGATTGGATGCGAATACACAATCTCATCGGAAGCATGTAACCTATCGTTATTTGTAAGAAAGAGAAATGCCATACCCCACGGACTTAACGTTGATGTGCTTGTTAGATATCTGACGACTTGACCAGGATGCGACCCAGCTTCTTGGTAGAGGCCTTGTCATGCATGGCATATAAGGGACCAGTATAAATTGAACCTCCCCCGACACCCAGCCGTGATGGGCGTGGCAATACTGCCTTGGAATAAACATGTCTGAACTATCTGCGAGGAAGTGGTACCATTGGTACTCACCAACCGACACGCCTGAAGAAAAGAAGCTCATCCTGAAGCTTGACCTTCTACTGGTCCCTTATGCATTTGTTCTCTACTGGGTCAAATATGTCGACCAGACCAATATCAGTGCGTTCAACCTTCTACTCCCAGTGGCCTTTCACTAATCCCGGCAGATAATGCCTACGTTTCTGGCATGGCAGAAGATCTCGGTTTTCACGGCAACGAGTTAGTCCAGTTCCAGACGATATTCGTCGTTGGAAACGTTGTTGGTCTGTTGCCGTTCATTTATCTCTTCCCTCGTGTTCCGATGCATATTCTAGTTCCCAGTCTTGATCTCGGTATGTCACCCACTATGGCGTGTTCAACTATGCGCTGACCATGATACCAGGATGGGGCATCTTTACACTTCTTCAGTACCGCGCAACGAGCTACGCAGAGATCATGGCCTATCGTTTCCTGGTATCCATCTTTGAAGCATCGTACTTCCCTGGTGTTCACTTCGTCCTAGGGAGCTGGTACAGATCAGATGAGATTGGTAGAAGAGGCGGTTTGTTCTATATTGGCCTGACTCTTGGGACGATGACTGCAGGTCTTCTCCAGGGTGCTGCGACACAGTATCTCGATGGTCATAATGGTCTTGCTGGGTGGCGGTGGAACTTCATTATCAACGCAATCATCACGCTTCCGCTGGCTTTTGTTGGATACTTCCTCTGGCCTGGGACACCTGATAAGCCCAATAGATTGGTCATGAAGAAGTCCGAGATCTCCCTCGCAAAAGAGCGCTTGGAGCGCAATGGGTCCAAAGTTCGAAGTACACCCTTTTCGTGGATTTTGCTCCGCCGCATCTTTACGAGTTGGCAGTTCTACATCCTGGTATTCTGGGACATTCTGTTCTTCAACACCAGTGCCAACACAGCTGCTTTCCTTCTTTGGATCAAGAGCTTGGATCGTTACAATACTACCAAGGTGAATCAACTAGGATCTATCAGTCCAGCTTTGGGCATCTTTTTCGTTCTGTTCATCAACTTCAGCGCCGATTTATGGATCGGAAGACCTGCGGCTATCACGTTAGCTTCTGCGATTAACTTCACTGGCCTTGTCATTCTAGCAGTCTGGAACGTCCCCGAAGCGGCAAAGTGGTATGCTTACAGCGTCGGCTATTCCGCTGTTGCAGTTTCATCTGTGCTTTACGGCTGGGCGAATACCATTCTTCGACATAACAACGAGGAGCGGGCGTTGACGCTTATTCTTATGACGGCTATAGCTACGTCAACTCAAGCTTGGATACCACTCCTTGTGTATCCTACTGTCGAGGCACCTCGCTTCCCGAAGGGTTACGTTTACTCGGCCGTCATGGTTGTTCTTCTCGTGGCTATGACTCAGGTCATTCGTATTGTTTATGGTAGTCATGGGTAAGTTTGGATGAAAAAACGTCTACGGGAATGAACTAACCATTCTACAGGGAAAAGGTACGCGCCCGACGGGGTAGTCTCAGTGACGAGAGTGAGGATGGTGAAATCCAGGCACCCCATGGACTGAGCATTGACAAAGATGCTGGCAAGCATATACAACCTTCCACGGTGGCTGTTTAGAGACGATGCTCAAGATCGGTAGGTATGAACAAGGCAGCAGCAGCAGAGAGTGCAATATCTGGGAGAGCTACAAGAGAAACAATTGCGTATATGTTATGAAACGGAGAGTTGTTGGAACTAGGATCTCTTCAAGGTACATTAAATTTGCTGCTACTAAGATTATTCATGCTAAATTGGCATCAAAGTATACCATAACAACAATACTATTCTGACACGTTAAAATTAAATCAACGAACTTTGCAAACCACTCCTTCTCCTCAAACAGCCGCCTAGGGAAACCCGCCGCCAAAAATGCCACCGCCACCGAAGGGGTTCCAGTTGGAAGGGTCGAGAATCTTTTTACCCAAGTCTTCGAAGTCTCCCCCGAGTGATTGGAAGGCCTGGCCAATCTGATCGGCGCTGAAACCAATCTGGCCCAGCAGGCCATTGATCTGGTCGGCACTCCAGCCGTACGCCGTCTGCAGGGCCGAAGCTATCGTCGCAGCATCGTTGCCAAACACACTCTGAAGTGCCGAGGCCACTTCTTGAGCGACAAATCCGACCTGCTGCATGGTTTGTGCAACAGCGGTGGCCGACATACCATAGGCAGTTTGCAGACCGCTCGCGATGGTGTTGGCGGCGAAGCCTGCCTCCTTCATAGTAGCGGCTGCCTGGTTGGCGTCTTGGTTGAAGGCATTTTGCAAGACGCTTGCGACATTCTCAACGCCTGTGATGACATTCTGCTGAACCTTATTGGCCCACGCACCAGCCTCGTTTAACAGGTCACCAAATATCTGACTGGCATTGCTCTCGATATTTTTGACGATGGCGTTGAGTAGATCACTTACGCTTGAGATGTTAACGTCAGCCGTGAAATCGCCAAAGTTGCGCGTCAGGCCTTCGAAATCGAAGCTGCCTCCAACTGATAGCACGATGTCTGATGAGCTTGTATTTAGTGCAAAGTGCGCACCGACCAGTGCCTGCAAGGGCATAGAGCCGAGGCTTATACCGCCGATTGAGGGTAGTGAAATAGTGTCATTGAGGCCGTATTGGAACGAGGCGGCCAGGTTGTGGAAATCCGGTAATGTGCAGCTCATGTTGGAAGTCAGGATGCCGCCAAAACCTACGTCGAACTTGATGCCGCTCGAGGTGATATCGGCATCCAGGTGCCAATTTTCGACCTCGAATAAATTGATAGCACCGTTCAGGTGCAGGAAGGGCGAGGCCAGCGTCTGAATCTTCAACACTGCGCCACCCGGAGGCACCATCTGCTTCGTCGTTGCATTTTGGAGTGCCTGCTTCTGCGCAGCCTTGGTGATTATCTGGTTGTTCTTGATGGGATTACCGTTGGCATCCACCTTCAAGGTAACGCCGGCGCCATCTCCCTTTATCGAGAATATGTTCCCGAGTGACAAGGGAGACATCTCAATGTCGGCTTTCACCCCGTCGGTGAGGTTGAGTTCCACATCGCCGTAGAAGTCGAAGCCGAAGATGTCGGCTGCTGCGCTGAAGCCGTAGCCCATGTTGGAAAGGGACCCGTCAGGCAACACGACAGGTTCCATGGGGTTCTCGGACCACTGGAAGGAGAGGTCGGAAAATAGCACCGGTACGTCCACAGGGCATTGGGTGTTGGTGAAGACTGTATACACATCCGTCAGGTGCATCTTGGGCACGTAGAAGGAGATATAAAGAGGGTTTGGCACCTCCTCTATCAACTGGCAGACAACCACGAACGAGTCATCGTCAAGAGGCACGATGGTATTGTTTGCAGCGTCACCAATGTGCAGTTGACCTGACAAGCCAATGGCCGCACTTGGAGGCTCGAAGATGATTCCGATGCCCACGCCAAACGAATCAAAGTGCACGCCCTTCATCACCGGTGGTGCCGGCAACGGGCCCTTGTCTCCCTTGATGACCACGCCGAAAGGCGGCCTCGATGTTATCGATGGTCATAGACAAGTCAGCCTCAAACTTGTTGTCGAATATATCAAACGGCATGTCACCGGTAACGGTGAAGACGACAAACTTGAAGAGTGGGTTGATGTCAATGGTGGCAGTGGGTTTATTGATACTCAAGATTCCCGCACTGCCAAAGGGTACATGCATAGCATTAAGGCTGATAGACAGGCGAGTGCCAAATATATTCAAGCCCACGGCGTAATTGAACATGACCGAGACCTGGAGCTGCTGGACGTTGAACAGCGACCCAAAGAACTGCAGCGCCTCGTCTGACTGGGCAGGCAGCTTCTTCAGGTCTATCCCAGCTTGAAGAGCGAGGATATCATTGTTGGTATTGCAAGTAAACTTGGTCACCACAATGTCCGGCAGGAATTCCGGCCAGGTTGCGCCCAGCAGCGTCGCGAGAGTGCTGAGCGAATACAAGGCTTGGTCCATAGGCTTGCCTTTGGACTCGGGTTGCTCTGCTGTGTATGTGATACCCATCATGTAGGTAGCAAACGTGCAGCTCTTGTATTGCTCATGCTGGGCAAAGAATTTGTTCACGGGCGTGACCTGAGGCTTGGAGGTGTCTTTCCAGATGGCATTGAAGGCCTGCGTGAGCGGGTCGTTCTTATTGTTGGTGATGAAGGTGATGAAAGACATGGTTTGAGCCATGGCCTTGACATTGGCTTCTCCTACGGCAAATGGACCAGTGCTCACATCTTGCAAGTAGATGATGCGCGTCAGGGGGGAATTAGACTTTGCATCGCTGACGATGAGGACAGAGGTTGGGTGCTTGAGCTGTAGTGAAGCTGTAGTCTTGGCTGGTACAGTTGCAATGGAGGTCAAGGTACCAAAATAATTGGTCTTGTCTTGGTCACTGAATGAGTCGTAGACCGTGACGCTGATGTCCAAGTGATTGGCAAAAGATATTTTGGGAGCAGTGATAGGAGGAGCCATGGCGACGAGTTTAAGCAGTAAGTGTTGAAAGAAAGAAGAGGGAAAAGGAAAAGGAAAAGGCAGTGATAGAATATTTGGGAGTTGTAGTTGTTGCAGTGGTGGTGGTTGTTAATTAACTTGATCCAGGATTGTTACAGTGACTTACATCCCATGCCACTCAGGCTTCTTGTTAGCCACTTGAGGCTACTAGCTTGAGCGGGTATATCCGAACCCGCCCATATACCGATACCCCGGGCCGTTCCCTCCGTCATAGGGCGGAGCATCAGCTCTCGTCGTTGCGGGCGCTATTTGTTCTAGACTCTGCATATTTCTGCGAATTGAGTTTAGTATCAGCTGTCTGTGTGATACAAGATTATTCCAAGCAGCCACATACGAATCAATTACGAAGCGTGTTACTGACCCTTTTGCCATAGACTGTTGATGTAGGAAGGGAATGCCCCGCTCATTGACCGGTTGTGCGGCTCATCATGGCTGTTAGTCAGTCCGGAGCTGACTGATTTAAACCAATAGCAACAAGTGGTGGCTGGCTGGTTCGAACGGCTGAATATGGACTATTAATGTGATCAAGGGATGATAGGCGGCCCAAGCTCCTTTCGTGGCACTAGCTACAACAGCTAGTAACAATACCGGCAATGGCGAGTTTAGGGCTGCATGTTTGTGTATCAATACCGAGAAATGGTGGCTCATTGATTCGCAGCCATACGGTAGTTGGACTAGTGACGAGCTGAATTGGACGAAAGTTCCGTTTTTCGGCATCTTGAATCCGAATGGGGGCAACCTCAACCATCCCAGCTCCGACATTGATACTGAGAGTAGTAAGGCGAGAGCTGACCTACATCAATAGTGAATATTGGGATGACTGATTTGATTCAATATCAAGAATAGCGGTCAGATGATGAGAATGGGCAGGCCGAATAGTGGCTGGCTGAATACAACTAGGAATCTAATTCTCGGCATGTTCCTGGATGTTACCCCTCATGGTGAGCAATCCGAACAATTCCAGCTATGAGTTTCATACCGAACATAGCAAGTCCTTTTCTCATCACTAGTGTATCTTGCGCTTGCGGATTTGAATCAATGCCGACAATGTAGGCTAGCCTGGTTGAATTGGTGGTCAGAATGGTGGCTGGCTGAATTTCCCATCCCTACAACGACTATAGCATAGATACATAGGCTTGTGATAGTTTGCTAAGGCTGAGCATATTCAACGTCATCTGACAACACATGATTGGATAAGGACCGAGGAGATCGGGTAACGAGCATCCGAAATAGTTTGAGCGAGACATGCTAGGTCTCCCCGTGAGGCACAACTTCAACGATTCTAGCCAGCACAGTAATAGCAACATTATTCCGACTATCTCACCGTCTGCAACTATTCCCCCCACGGTGGTAGGAATTTTATGTATATATAGCTGCAAGACTGCACTATTCACAACTATAGCCACTCATCCTTCCAGTCATTCAGTACATTACAGCACATCTTTCTCACTTAGCCATTCGCGCTTTTACTCTTTACCTTGAACAATCATGAGTTCCACAGGCAATCCCGTTGCCTCAATCACCAACAACTCTGGTTCTTCTGTGGACATATACGATGTCTTCAATCCTAGCACCGACCCCAAGATGCAGGGGCCGTTGACATACACCAAACTGGCCACTGTGTCAAGCGGTAGCAGCCAGCAGGTACAGACTATTCATTTTGCCAGCCAGCTGCAGGCCATGTTCACGGGCAACGTCACAGCACTGAGCGGCACATACTACCAGCAGTTTCCTGTGGCCGTGCTGGCGGTCTCCCCTTTTGCTGATTCAAACGCCTTCACTGTTACTAGTGATAATCAGCAGAGCATGGTCGACTCGTTCAAGTTCATCAAGTACGCTCAGGCGAACCCATCCTCGCAGCTGGCCACGCAATTCCGCACAGCCCTGGGTGACACGACTAACCAGAAAAATGCGGTCAACAAGTTTTTCCAGAGTACTGGCAGCTTCAAGCTGTGCACACTTACTACCTGGACTGCGGTCTTTACTTGGCAAGCCCAGTTCACGAACCCCTGGCAGGGAGCCTACTACCTCTACAGTCTTGACAAAGTCCCGGCTTTGGTAGCAACGCTGGCCATTACAGCTAGCGCTGACAACAGCTCGGCTGTGCTGACCATGGCTGGCACAAACAACGAGAACACGGCGGTAGTCATGGCAGGTGATGGCACCATGTCGGAGCAGAACCAAGGCACCGGCAACCTGTCTGTTGCGCTGACCCCCACCTGGCTGAATGTAGCCCAGACCAGCCAGCAGGACGGCAAGACCGTGTCCAACTATGTCATTGGAGCCGCGTTCACGGGCACCATCAATGGGCAGAAGGTGGCTGGCAACCTCAATCAGCTAGCCATCCCAGACCCTTCTGATAACTCCAAGAACGCCAACAACAAGAACGCGGCCAACGGGTTCTCTCTTAGCACCCTCGAAGGTTTGATCGGAATGTTGACCAGCATCGGTATGCTGTACTACATGGCCAAGGGCCACAAGGAGGCCGAGACCCAGAAGAAGAATGAAGTCGAGAAGGGCTCCACCAGCAAGAAGGACGCTGAAGACAAGGTTAAGAAAGTTGAGCAGGATTATCAGGCAGAATCAGTGCCAAAGGTTCAAGCACAGGCGGAAAAGGTCGAGGCCACTGTGCCAAAGGTGCAACAGGGCTATAAGGAGGTCGTCCAGGCCCAAGACGTCCAAAGCAAGCAAGACACTATACGTCAGCAGGAAAAGTCCATGGGGGAGGTCTTGGAAGGCGGTGCTCCATCTCAAGCTACCGAGAATACGGCCATGAACCTCGCCAAAGCCGACAAGGAAGTTTCCAAGGCGGCGGACCCTAATACGAGCCCGGCTGAGCGAGACTCAGCTTTGAGTGACGCCTCGACCACTCTGACCAAAACGAGTGAAGATATTCAAACAGCTTTGAAGGACCAGGCCGAGGAACTTCCAAAGGAGGAGGCGGATAAGCTGAAGGACGCTCAGGATGCAATTGACCAAGTGCAGGAGGAGACCCAGGCTGAAAAGAAGAACCAGGAGGAGCAGGAGGCGCGAGATGAGGAGAGTCCGAAGAAGGAGATGGAAGAATCTACATTTGATCCACCTGATGGACGAGAGGCACCTACCTTTGAGGGGGGCTTCAAATAGGCCAAGCTGTTGAGTTGCTTGGGTGCTCGCTGTTAGATTAGGATTTGATATACTATCATTTAGTTGAAGAAGTGAGGTACTATTATGGAATTTGTTATTACAAAGACTGTTCTACAGCTCAAGCTATTACGTGATAGACTCTAGTTTCAGCCATAATCGAGGCTTACGATTTTCCTGAAATATTGACAATAGTCCATGTTGACAAGGCGCTAAGCCCACGACTCGCTTCTGATAACTCAGTCTCGACTTTAAAAGGCGAGTATATCAGACTAGAGTCGATTGTGGCTGAAGGATTGGTTAATACTTAATCTTGTGAAGTATCCCTATGCATAATGATCATAGCTGTCCAGCTGGGACTGGTGTAGTTGTGACTACCCTTCAGCGGTCCATAATCTGATATATTCAATGCTACGGAGTAGGGTGTGACACTTCACTCGTCTGATATGGAGTTCATACTAAAAAAGGAGCAGTTCGGTTCCAGAAAACCATGATTGGGAAGTGGGAGAGCTCTATCTAACCAAATCGTATCACTTCAACATCCTTATCAAAGTGTTCCTGAATATCACAATTTATAACGTGACATTCGGCAGTTAACCCTCCTCAAAATTGCGTCCTCTTTCCTCAGGATCCAGCCCCATCGAATAAAAAAGCTACAAACCCATGTCCATCTAAATTGCAAGCGAGCGCCGATCACTCCAACGGTTCTGGATCCTCATGGATATAAACCCTACCAACGTAGTTTTCGTCCTATCCATAGCCTATCAGAAGATTTACAACGGCCTCAATGTAGCATTGAAAAGTAAAGTCGTAGCCGGGGAAGCCGAATAGCTCTCCGTGGCCGTTGGGTCCACGAGAGGGGTTACTAGAAATCTTCATACAAAACAAACATCAGTCCACTTTCAATTGTTTCGTTTTGTTTCGT
Organism: Fusarium oxysporum f. sp. lycopersici 4287; assembly: GCF_000149955.1. Taxonomy (NCBI): domain Eukaryota; kingdom Fungi; phylum Ascomycota; class Sordariomycetes; order Hypocreales; family Nectriaceae; genus Fusarium; species Fusarium oxysporum. Next base: position 615,580 of record NC_030990.1, read on the forward strand.
TTCTTTGTATGCTTAAAAATGTCTGGTTTCAAGGTTCTCATTATCGGCGCTGGACCAACCGGTCTTCTAGCGGCCCTTGCGCTGCAACGAGCAGGCATTGACTTTACGATTTTGGAGAGGAGAAAGGAAGCTGATTTGAACTGGGGAGCTTCGGTTTGTCTTTGGCCGCAGAGTGCGAGAGTTTTGGATCAGCTTGGCTTGCTTGATGAAGCGCACGCACTGCATCTGCCGATGAAGAAGAAATGCAACCTTAGACGGGATGGAAGCGTTATGAGTTGGAGTAACATGATTGAGAACATTGGTCACTAGTAACTTCGCTTCCTCTCTTCTTGGCTGTTTGATGAAAGCTGACATTTACAGCCATGGTCATGAATGGATGCTCTTCCAGCGCGGCGATCTAGTCAATCTTCTCATGGGCGATCTCTCCGATATTACCAATCAACTCCTCGTCGACAAACAAGTGACCTCAATTGCCTCAGGTCCCGATGGTGTCGAAGTCAAGTGTGCAGATGGCCATTCCTACAGCGGCGATCTCATAATCGGCGCGGACGGCATCAACAGCACAACACGAACTTTTGTCGACGACATCACCCCCGATGCTACAAGTGGCGACTTCACAACAACATTCTATGGCTTCTATGGTCATGGAACCACTGTATCCAAAGATCTCGAACCTGGCGTCGATTACGAATGTCACTCCGAGGGTTTCAGCTCGCAGCTCATCATGCCGTCGCACGAGAAATACTTCTTCACCATCTACCTCAAACTCGATAAACCGACAAAGGATCGCCATTACATTACCACCGAAGAAGCCGATGCACTTGCAAAGAAATATGGCGACATATACCTTGCCCCAGGCGTTACATTCAAAGAAGTCTGGGACGCAAAGAATTGGACTCACACCGCACCATTCGAAGAAGGCGTCGCAAAGAAGTGGTTCAGAGATCGCGTCGTCCTCGTCGGCGATTCCGTCCACAAAATGACACCAAATATCGGCTTCGGTCTAAACACAGGATGGCAATCCACCGTCGTGCTGATCAACCTTCTCCGCGACCTTCTTCGCGATAACCCGAACCCCGATATTAAGGAACTTACAAAGACGTTTGAGGAATACAAAAAGACACGCTTCAACCACGTTACTAAGGATGTTGAACTAGCGGGTACGTCAACGCGGGCTGTTATGTGGGATAATTTCTTGTGGAAGTTTTTGGATCAATATGTTTTGCCGTATATCAATGGCGATACTATTTTGGCGAAGCTTATGTGCTCGCCGACGGTTCAGAAGGCTGTTACGTTGAACTTTTTGCCGGAGCCGAATCTTAAGGAGGGAGAGTTGAAGTGGCATAATAAGCCGGTTATTGTCAAAGAGTAAGGATAGTGATTGGCTGTTGGAGGGTTGTTTGCATAGAATCACATAGCATAGCATGCTTTTCATTGAGTTAAATACATAATGTCTCTTTCTGGTCTTCACTTATACAATCTTGACTTCTTTCTCATGGCTTGTACCGAAGCAGCTTATCCTACTTCCTCAATTCAGCTGTCGCTTCTCTCAAGGCCTCATTCAAAGTCGTCTTCCCATAAATAACATCAACATCACTCGGCTTCGAAAGGTCCTTCTCCGCAATACCACCTGGCAAAAAGCATGTACTCATTTCAACCCACTCATTCACAATCTGCGGCGCAAATATCTTGCCATAAAATTCCGAAAGGTCCTCTTTCTCAACTGCCTTGACCTCAACATCCTCACCCAACGCCTGCGAAAATGCCTTCTGCGCGTCCAGTGGAGAATAAGGCTCTGGTCCGTGAAGTTCCATGATATAAGGTTTTCTGGGAGGTGTCCAGTCGCGAATGAGTTGTGTGGCCATTGCTGCTCCGATGTCTTTGATGGCGACCATGGCGATCTTGAAGTCTAGTGGCGTGATGGTTGAGAAGAAGTAGGGGTCTGAGCCTTTGAGTGTTTCGACGGACATGGTCCAGTTTTCCATGAAGTAAGAGCATCTGATGATGATGATCTCAGGGATATCCGTGTTTTTTAAAACTTCTTCCGAGATGTGATTTGTTTTAAGCTCACCCTGCACACCAGTCAGCGAGATTGGGTAAGAGTGACATGCAGACTCACCACGCCCTCTGAGAATTCAGCACCAACGCTCGACAACAAAACAAGCCTCTTCACAGTACCAGCTCTCTCAATCGCTGTTTTTACATTACTTGAGATTCTTTGAGAATGTTCAATGATGTCGCGTCCGTCGTAGGCAGGAGGAAGAACCATCAGAACGGCATCAGAGCCGGAGAAGTCTAGGGTATTTACGTCTCCGACATCACCTTGAATCGCCTCGAAGTTGTCTGCAGAACTGAACTCATTGGGGACTTTCTTCAGATCACGGTATAGGCCTTTGACATGGATCTCGCGGTTTTGCGATAGCAGCGAAGAAATAGCTGCAGTGCTCGTTTTATTACTTGCCGGGGCGATTGCAACGTGCATCGTGATTCAGTTATGATGGCGGTGGGAGAGGTTGGACAGAATGGAAACAGTCGGATAATAAGCTTATGATGAACTCATATCTCATACGACCTCATGATTTTAATAACTGCATTAGAATTGTTTAGTCAGCAAAGTTAATATTCACGGTCGTCCAGCTGATGCTCCGCGTTGTCGGTGAATTCTCACGCCAGACCTCATGTCAGTGGCTGAAGAATGACGTCACGCTAGCTAACCCTTTTTGCGCTTGGCTTTCTATGCCTCGTTAGAGGATAAAGCCAATATATCCCATTTGAAACTTCAAAAGGTGCGCATTAGCAGGATGAGGTTTGTTGGAGCCAGACGGTCCTCACTGTAATTAGTTGCTGGCAAGTCAATGCTTCCGATCGTTTTTATCAAGAACCCTGAGTAGCTTCCGCCGAGCAAATCATTCATATAGGTCGACTATAAGATCATCCTGGCCCTTATTCTCATGTGCTCGACTTATAAAGATAGCTAGGATAATACTATATATACTAAGGGACGCGGACTCTCAAGATGCTTTGCGAATGGTTCACGCGCGAGCAACCCGGAGCAACCAAGGCTATTGAATACATCAAGACGCATAAAACGCAAAGCGGAGTGAACAGCATATTTGACGCCAAGTCATCCACGGTGCCCCTGCGGACTCCCAGAAACGGAAGATCATTGAGCATTTCAATGGTTCCCCGAGAATATCGGAGGATATGCAATCTCCGTTTCAAGCTGAGCGGGAACCACTATTGAGATATGCTCTTGTCGCTGCTGTGACAGGCTGCAAGCTTTACATTGGCTACTTCAAGAACAAGGGCCGTGAGCTGAAAGAGGCACTAGAGGTTAATCGAATGAGGAACTCGACGATGTATATGAGCAGCTAATAAAGAAAGACTTCGCTACGGGGGGATTGGCGTGTCGTATTTCTACTTGTTCGCCAATTAAGAGCTTGAAGCCAAGTTGGATTAATCAAATAGTGCTGTGTGATTCAACATACCTCGAGATTTTTAGTGTAGACCCTTTAATTCTGCAAGTTGAAAAGAAAGAAGATACTATCCTGCCTGAAGTGCGCTATTGATCATCAAGGGTTCACTTAAAACAACAATATTTTGTACTACTAAAAACCCAGGTTAGGCTGCTCACCCTAAAGTTGAAGATTGAAACAATTGGATCCAAGCAGCTGTGAAATGAGAAAGGCGATCACATTCCTTCCTGGTACCATATTGACTTACCAAGTTTTCCGAAAACGGTAATCCGCTTTGGCGGAGGTTCTGCGATTGACACTCTTCGGTAGTTATCGCCAAGCAATAAAAGCCTCAACACCAAACCTGAATCTCGTGATATTGAATCAGAAGATTTTTCACGACATTTTAGGTAAAAGGGCCCACTAAAATAGGCAGCGAAATAAAAGTTGTTACCCCGTGTCACTGAATCCACAGAGTCTCCGCTTGGGAGAAATCCCCATGGAGTAGAAGGCCGAGAGTTTGGCCGATAGGAACTGGAGAACCATAGTGATCGGATGAAGCCAATGTCGACTGAAGCTGTAGAAAATCGTTTACCTCGAGACGCAGAAACAGCTTCACAATCGATAGGTCTGGTTCAAAACCAACTGGCGAAAGTGCAAAAGATAAGTGCCCCATGAGGCTCAATTGACGCGACAGGCAAACATGTAGCAAATGCAACGACCATCGTGCAGATGAAACGTTTCGTCGCCAAGAATTAATTCAGTCTCCATAACCATCGCAACATCTCTTCCTCATTCTAGAAAACAAACCGGTAATAAGAAACTGCTGTTTCAAAAATCGCGCCATACACTCCCGGAATTAATATCGTGATGGAGGCTCTGCGGTCCGTCATGCACCGTGCCCTTGGCTCTGAAGCGAAAAAAAATTGCTGGTGGAGAATCACGAGTCGTCCCCAGCGGAGCCCCAAATTGGGTCTGTCGCGTGCCAAGGCGACCCAGTTCCAGTTTGGGGGTTGCTTATTCACCAGCTCAACTTAGTGATGACATTATTCCAGTCAGTTAATCCCGAACCCGCCAAGAAAAGCCGAGAATTCAGGTCAGCCCGCCCTGCCCAGACACCAAATGATGGATCGCCCAGGACGGCTTCTTCGGGATCTTTGCTTGGCCAATCTTGGCCTCAGCAAGTCTGGCAAGCTAAACCCTCCGAACTATGAAAATTACAGGGATGAATTGAAGATGGTGCACTGTGACGCAATCAACGCGGGAAATAAGCAGGGCCTAAACTAAAAAATTCGAGCCGCCTTCGATGAAGTCATGTCATTGTGGGGACACAAAGTTTATCAAGAATTGTGCTGCCTGGTTGTGGACTCTAACGGTAAAACCGATTGGAAGAGCGTAAACGCTTGAACCTATTAGTTGGTTGGTTGAATCCTTTTGCTTGTCACGTTTAGCACGACGTCATTGCTGAACCTGACTCGGCCGAGTTCAAATAGTACTGCAGCAGTGGCTTTTTGCTGTTAGACGAGTCTCAATGATGCACCCAAGCTCAGCGATCAGCAAATTAGCTGCGTGATGAAATAACCACATCACTAAGCTTGTCTCCTCTAGGCCATCTGAACACCCGTAATACATGCAAATCTCACCCTTGACTGCTGATCTCCTTCTTTGTGTCGGCTACAACGGCACACATCCCAAACTCCACATGCTCTCTTCCCCACGTAGACTACACCACCATCTGGGGACCATCGGTGATGTCAAGAGTGGATTCTCTCAGGTTTTACTGTCAAACTGGTGATCCCCCAGCTTTTAAATATGCACCGTTATCCCCAGTTTGACAACAAGCTTAAACAACAGGCAGTGCCATAACTCGGGTAGCTAATTCAATATGCCGACTCACTTCTCAGACGATCCTCCGCAGGTTATCAACCCAGAGGACCTGCACGTCGCTAATTCGCGGCTTCAGCAGAACTTGGACGGTTCTACGGACCATAGCGGCGATGAGAGAACGCACAATGCTAATGGTGCTGGGCTAGAGAAGCTGGGTACCTATGATAAGTACGAAATCACTGAGGATGATTGCTACGATGAGCTGGGCTATTCGTTCCCCAAGTGGAAGAAGTGGTACATTCTCACCGTCATCTTCTGGGTAAGTTGCTCAAGTCTTGGTGTTTTAACTGCTGGCTAATGATTCATAGGTCCAAGTATCCATGAACTTCAACACCTCCCTCTACTCAAACGCCATCCCAGGCATCTCCGAAGAATTCAACGTCAGCGCCCAAGCCGCCCGCTGCGGCGCAATGATCTTCCTCGTCCTCTACGCCTTTGGCTGTGAGCTCTGGGCCCCTTGGTCAGAGGAATTCGGTCGATGGCCCATCATGCAGGCCTCGCTCTTCCTCGTAAACATCTGGCAACTCCCCGTCGCGCTGGCTCCCAACTTCGCTACCATCATGGTTGGTCGTGCCCTCGGTGGTCTTTCTTCCGCTGGTGGTTCTGTCACGCTCGGTATGATTGCTGATATGTGGGAGTCCGATCACCAACAATACGCTGTTGCTTATGTTGTATTTTCTTCGGTTGGAGGTTCGGTTCTTGGACCTATTGTTGGAGGTTTCTGTGAGCAGTACCTCCATTGGCGCTGGTCTATCTGGATCCAGCTCATTCTTGGTGGTTTCGTCCAGATTGTGCACTTCCTTACTGTTCCCGAGACTCGAAGCACAATCCTTATGAACCGCATCGCCAAGAAGCGCAGAACGGAGACAAACGCCAACTTCTGGGGTCCCGATGAACTCGTCCCCTTCCGCGAACGTTTCTCCGCCAAGGAAATCCTCATCACATGGACCCGTCCCTTCAAGATGTTCCTCACAGAGCCCATCGTCCTTGTCCTCTCTCTTCTCTCCGGTTTCTCTGATGCTCTTATCTTCATGTTTATCCAGTCTTTTGCTCTGGTTTATAAACAGTGGGATTTTGATGCTGTGCAGATTGGTCTGACTTTCCTTGCTATCGGTGTTGGTTATGTCATTGCCTGGTTGGCGTTCATTCCTGCTATCAAGAAAAACATCAAGGAGCGACGGGAGAAGCCGAATGATGAGCGTGCGCAGTATGAATCTCGTCTGTGGTTTTTGCTTTACACTGCACCTTGCTTGCCTATTGGCCTGATCGGCTTTGCTTGGACGATTCAGGGACCTCCTATTCACTGGATTGGTTCTCTGATCTTTGCTGCCATCGTTGGTATCGCCAACTATGCTATCTACATGGCCACCATTGACTACATGATCTGTGCCTGTAAGTTGACATTACTTTCATGCGTGGGACCTCAACTGACAATATTTAGACGGCCCCTACTCTGCTTCAGCTACTGGAGGTAATGGCTGGGCTCGAGATTTCCTCGCTGGTGTTCTTACCGTCCCCGCTACACCATTCTTCAGCAACATCGGAGCTTCATCCGGCAAGAATCTCGAATACGCTTCGACCATTCTGTTCTGTATCTCATTTGTTCTCGTCGTCGCTGTTTATGTCATCTACTGGAAGGGCCCAGCCCTTCGAGCTCGATCACCTTTCGCTCAGCGTCTCGCTGGTGAGCGCCAAGAGAACGCTGAGCAGGGACGGCGCGGAAGCGTTGCCTACGATGCTCGACGGAGGAGTAAGTCTATTGAACGTTAATGCGCAGAATGGTACACTAACGACGCATCAGGCTCAACTGCAACTGGAACTTCTGACGTTGAGCGTCCTCCCGTTGCTGCGCGACCAAGCTACGGACGTCAGTACAGTAACTCCAACCGTTTCTTCGGTGAGAGCCGTGTGACACCTCGTGGAACTCCTAGAGGTACTCCATCAGCAAGTCGCCGTAACAGCAAGCATTATTAAGAGTGGAAGTATTTCGTCGTGGAGTTGTGAAGAGGACAAATGTTGAAATGATACCCTGTTTTAAACGAGTCTCATGAATTGTATACTATTTTCTATAGCATGCATAGCCAATGATTTATGCTTGATCATGAAAGCCTTTTCTGGTTATGAGACGTATAGCTCGTTTGTCACGACGCAAGATGTGATGAGCTTCTCAATTCGTGCTGCGTTTGTCCGCCAGTCAGATCTACGTCATCCTGGGAGCCGATGAATTGGCGAGTCAGAAGTTTCTGAGCTTGGGCGTTGCTTGCTGGAGTTACGTCAACATGATGTTTTTTTCACGTGTGAACTCCCGAAGGATCAAAGTGGACCATTGAGCCAACAAACGGGCAGAACTTCCTGATAAGAGATAATTTGATTTACAAAAGCTCTGGTACTAAGATCTCATGTTACATTGAAACGCAACCAAGTAAAACTGGATGTGCATAACAATTGCCGATTACAAAAAGTCAAATCACACGACAGCTAAGTAACAAGCACTAGAATGTCGACATAGCAATAATGAGAGAATAATTACAGGGTTTGAAAAGATGAGGAATAGATTACTATGATACTTTACTGCACTTTGCTACACTTTTTGCTGTTTTCACATAAATTCTAATTGGCTCTCCGATTCGGGAGCTCCCGTGATTGCCCTCAGTCTGATAATACAGTTGAAAACTGAATTGCAGTTGAGATCCGTGGCTGATAGCTTATATCAGCACAGAGAACTTGAAAACTGAACGATGGATGCAGTCAGCGTTTGAACAATGAGGCCATCTCGATGTATGATGCAGGCGTAAATATGAGGTTATCAATAACCAAATGCTCATCGTGAAAGCCTTTGGGTGGAATCTTGTACTGTGGGAAAAGATATCTTGTCCTCGTCACTCGTGTGAGCAGCCTAAAGTTTACACCTATGGCTGGCAATCATCTACGTAGCCGAACAGCCAAATAGCAAGCAGTGTCTCAGAACCTGGTGACAATCATGATCGCCGCCGCTCCGTGTAAAAGACAGGTTCAAGTATTTACAAAAGGCCCTTAATGAATTGAAATTTTCTAATTTCGGAAAGCCAACGCGAGGACGCTTTACATCCATGAAGCTTGTACGCATGGCCTTGTCAACTTGTTATCAAGATCAATAATGCTCATGGTGAACTGCAATTTTGACGACAGAGATACAATTGTCGTCTTTCGTAGATTGCGAGGTAATATGTGCCAATACAATATAGCATTCAAGCTAATTACACAGAATATCTATACAAGCAAGCTGTCTCACAATCTGTCAGGCTCAAAGCCAAAGACTAAAGCTTCTTTGAATGGATGGTTCTTAAGGAGTGACGAGGATGTAATGAGCGACAGTCTCTCAAACAAGAGATGGGGGAGAACGAAGGATGCCAAGATTGGGGATGATGAAAGTAAGGGTCCTCTTTGTGCGAGTATAATACCAGATGGGCTAGTCCTTGTTAATTTACTTTAATCTTAAAGAGATCGATAGTCTGTCACTAGAGTTAGCGTTTTACTATTGCCCGTTAGCTTGGACACGCATAAAGATAAGCTTAATTCAGGTCAGGCTGCTGTATCAATCCAGAGAAAGAGCCAATAAATAAAGAAATTGAAAAATATAGAAAGTTATAAGATTGAGAAGTTAAGAAAGAAACCCATGGCCAGAAATAGAGGTTTAACAGAGTGAACTGCTTGTCCACCCGTCATGTAATAAGCAAGCCCAGCTGAAAGGGAAATGCCGCTATTTTCAGCCTATCTTCAGGACTAGCTGCTTTAGCACAGCCACATGCAGCCACCATATGGCGATTGGCAAAATCTGAACGGTAGAACCCCTTTTCAATTGCAACTTCAAAACATCCATCGCAGCTTTCGGTCTGCTACAGGCAAAGCAGTTGTTGGAAGTCGGGCTGTCGGCTCGAATACGGAAATCGTCATTCCTGACGTTGGCTGCGGATAGCAAGCTCTGGTAAATAAAGGCTTTGGCCACCTGGGTTCGAAACCCTAATGACCTCTGTTGCTTGTTGCAAATATCACTCGGAATGTCATTGTAATCGGAAACATCCTGGAATGCAGAGTTTTACCGCTGATTTACTTCTTTGTATGTTTGGAAATGGCAAGTCTGACTCTGGTTCTGTATTCTCGGACAAAATAAACCAAAGAATAGTCTTCACCTGGCTTTTCAATTTGAGTGCGATGTGTATTGCCATACTAAGATACCGGTACTTGATCCACCACCCTCATCTTTTCTTTCACTTCTCTCAATTTCTCTCTTATCCAATAATGATATCAAGCTCAAGGTTCTCTCCCTCCTTAACACGATACTTTGCAGAAATATTTCTACGATCAATGTTTAAAACCGTCTGCTCAGTCTTCTGACTCTCGCGTCTCTTGGTCTTATCAGTAGTCTCGCCGTAGTACTCAGGCAAGGACTGGACACCAGTGATGTTATCAGCCAGACCGGTGATGATATCAACCCAAGGCTTGTACAAGTGCACGCCGAGGGCAACGGAGAAAGCTTCCTTGCCTTGCTCATTCTTGAAGCGCAGCAGGCCTGCGGTGCCGCTGTCGCCCATGTAGAGGGACAGCACGCCGTTTTGCTCTGTCCACTCGCAGCCGTCGGTGTAGTGCCAGCAGGCCTTCTCGACAACGTGGAAGTAGGCGTTTTGGTTGGTCTGGTAGACACGGACTTTGACGGTGTAGGGCATTCTGGGGGCGTTAGTCAGGCGATTGAGGAGAGAAGAGGGGACAGACTTGGATGGTTTTCTTGGGGGGAACTATAGTAAAGTTTTGGTGCTCGAGTGTTGAGTTGTTTCGTTGATGGCGAAGACAGATAGTACTGATGGCAGTAGTCAGGACTCTTATACTCCTTCTTGACTCATCTTCACTCTTGGCTCTTGTCGAGAAACATTTTGTCTTCTAATCGGTACTGCGATCTCATTCTTCCTCACGTCAACCTGAGACGTTGGCGTCTTGCGGTGAAGGCATATGCATGAATACCTGACGGATGTGCCGTGTCTCAGTCTTGGACCTTGCATCACTGGTCAGTAAATGCGTTCAGTTGCAGTCTGTGTACGACATCCTGCGCTGTACAAACTTGCTCACCTGTGCCTGTATAGGATGGTTGACTTGCGGCGTAGGGTTTGATGATACTTCCGCAGATTTGACTTTTGAGGCCCGAAACACTGACATGGATTTTCAACAAGAGCTGAAACATTGTAGTTAATTGACAGAATCTGAGCCCTATCAAGGCACTCTACACAGGCATCTTGGATCGTTCTACATTTACGCGCGCGCCGTTTGATCGCATTCAAGCCTGGAACCTTGATTTCGCCGGTATAGTATCCTTCAATAGTGAGCCACAAGACGGCAGAGCAATCAGACATCAACTGACGGCTCATCATAAGCACGCTCATCGCGCTGTCTCACAATGAAGCTTTCAGCTGTGAAAGTTCGTATGATCGACGTTTTATTTTCCTAACGGTGTGAGACAGCTTTTTTAACCCCCTCTTTACCCCTCCGCTAGATGCTCACATATATGCATGTCGTCTAAAGCAGACTGATGCTGGAATGCGGCCCGTTCCTACCCGGGGCTTGAGTTCTATAACTTTCTATTGTGACGAGGGGGCATGTGCCTGTTTCTAGCTATTGGCCTTGGTTGAAAGCTTGATCTTGGTCGGTCAATGCGGTTTGAGTCAATTGATATCATGACTGCATATTCTGTCTCAGATATTATTGATGGGTGAGCCCGGTGCTGGTCTGGATATCCTGATATAGGATGAATTGTCCCTGAGATATCCCAGAAACGTGCCTCACAAATTTCTCTCAAGTAATGCGATAGATTTAATGGCGAAGTAATGAATGCTTAAATGGATCTTTTTTGAAAGAGACGCTAAATGTCTATGATTAAAAAAACTAATACAAAATATACTCCTCAATAATCTTCAAGAAAATCATCTCCAAAGTCCCCATACTAACAGTATAATGCGCCACGCCCATACTCCTCTTATGCTGCTCCAAAGTCTCAATCACCTCGACAACCTGACCTTTTCTATTCTGCGACGCAGCAAAAGCTTTATCAGCAGTGCTATTCGCCGGAATACTGAAGCGAAACTGTCCACCTAGGCTCAGCCCTCTAAAGTTGGCGCCTGGGAATGTTTGGCAAATCCATGCTTCCACCTTTTGCATTTCCAGCTGGTCAGAGGATGGCGCTGATTCTAGTACCAAGTGTACTTCGTAGGAGTTGCTGTGCCTGTTGCGAAGCTCTTGAATTGTGCCAGCGGCGAGGATGCGTTTGGAGAGGATGGCGACCCGGGTTGCTAACATATCTGCTTCTTCCATCGAATGTGTCTAACGATCATCAGCAAGATACTATATCGAGAAGCGATAGGTACTTACCGTCAACAGAACTGAGCGACTTGAGGAGATGGATGAGAGCATAGCCCACATGTCGCGCTTGGCTATAGGATCCATCGCTGAACTTGGTTCGTCCAGGATGAGAATCGGTGGGTTGCCTGTACTAGTCAGTCTTGCTCTGTGGTATTTGGCGATGTAACATACCTAGCAGCGCGATAGCCAAGCTCAGCTTCCTCTTGTTTCCGCCAGATAACTGAGATGTCAGCTTATCGGCGTGAGGTCTCAGTCCAACCTTTGACATGACCAAGTTGACGTTCCTCTGTACATCTGCGATACCCTTCACGCGAGCGTAGAAAGCAAGCTGTTGGCGCACGGTGATTTGATCCAATGCGTCAAACTGTGGGCAATCTATAACGTCATCAGTAGGTGAAAGGGTCCAGTAAATGTCGATGCTTACAGCCGATGCTCTGTCGCCCAGCTCGGGTATCCTTCTGCATATCCACGCCTTTGATGTAGATGTTGCCGTAGTCTGGGCGAACCTCGCCTCGCATCATGTTGATGGTAGTCGTCTTACCAGCGCCGTTGGGTCCTAGAAGTGCTACTCAAGCGTCAGTCGGGGGAATAGAAAAGGCAGGGAACAAGACTCACCAAGTAGCTCTCCCTTTGCCATCGTGAGAGAGACACCATCAACAGCAACATTACCACCAAAAGACTTATGAATCTGATCAACGTCGACCAAGTTCCCGCTCATGCCGCGAGACTTTGTCACCGGCGCCATCTCAATGTGAGCATCTTTCCCGTCGATCCTCTTCCGATCATACAGCGGCACGATATGCTCTGCCCACAAACTTCGAAGAGCCCATGTTCTTCCGTCAAGTAACAGTAGAATAGCATATAGATACGCCACCTGAATACAGAGGAGAAGAATTGGGCCGCCGTAGGCGTGGATGTTGCCTGGATAACTTATCACTGCATCACCGCGACATCCCGCGGCCCAGACGTTGAGGCCGACGACCATGGCGCGGAAGAGGTTGGCGACTGGGAAGATGAGGCCAAGGATGAAAACCGCTGTGTCCATGGAGGAAGACCTATTGCCTGGGCTTTGGTTGACAGAGGCAATCTAATAAGTCAGTATGCGTTTGGTTGGGATAGGTGAAGTGACATACCATAAGTCCTGCGACGGAGATACCAAACATCAAAAGCGAAATGCATAAGGATATACCGAAGGAAGAGAGTTCTGAACGAGCAAAAAGAGAAATGATGTAACACCAGAGCATCATCGCAAAGCCATATAGAAGCATGACAGGGAAGAGATGCCATGCTCCGTACCATTTGAGAATGATCAATGAGATAAATAAGGTAGAGAGACAGGATATAATAAGGACAAAGACTATGTCGACGATGATGTGAGATGTCCATAGTGCAAGAGGTTGAATCGAGTTGGAGTATTGTAGGGTTCGAATCTTTCGAAGTCGTTCGTACGCGGGGTATAGAGCGAAGAAGGCTGGGTAGAGGACATGCAAGACGGTGAGTAGCTAGTAAACATTAGTACTTTTCATCGAATGAGGTCAAGAGTGACTTACGATAGCGAGAAACATGCCAGGGCCAGGGTCAGACTGCTCATATGGTCAGTTGAGGCCAGGAAGACAAAATACATGGTTGCGTACTGGTATCGAAGAGCTGAAGTATGCAAAAGAAAGTGAAATTGGAGTTTCAGTCTTCAGCTGACTCCACATATTCAACATCAACATCGATCCATCAGGCCCATGCTCAGCGTTGTACGCAAGGGTATCTTTATCCTTCCCATTCATGTACAACGCTCCGGGTACAAGCTGTCTCGGCTTATCACGAACTTGTTTCAAGAAAGCATCATAGTCATCTTGAAACTTGAACTGATCTTGGTAGGTCTTCATGTCATATTCCTTCCCAACAGGAAACTTTGACAACGAGCGAAAGAGAGTCTTGTTGAGAGAGTTTGGACCAACGAGCATGGAGATATTACCGGAACCTGCGAGGTCATAGTAGCTATCTGGACGAAGAGCAATGGGCCATGGTTCGTCTAGGATGGATGAGTCGGTTGATACACAGGGTGTCGGTTGGAAGGGAGTGGGATCGTTGGCCATGGCGCTGAAGACCGGTGTGAAGATTAGTGGGATTGCGAGAGCGAGGATGTACCACCAGAATCCTCTCTTATGAACCAGAAGGCGCTTGAGGAGGAGAGCTGAGAGTTGTTGGAAGAATGATGGCGTGGGTTCCCTGAACTAAGTTGACTGTCTGGTGCTTCGTTATCTTCAAGAAAAAGGACTCCGGTCAGAAGTTCCAACCTCATCGTCATCACCTTCATCTGCGACCTTGAGGAAGACATCTTCCATAGTGGGTCCACTCAATGACGTATCAGAGTATCCCGCTGCTTGTAGAGACGTCAAAAGCTGTGCAGCAGATGTCGAATCGGGAGTATTGAAAACAGTCTGCCCTTGATGTACAGTCGTAGCATATGGTGTTTCTGGTGGATTCTGAACTCCGGGTAAATGGACTCGGTAACCTCCTCCATGGAGATTCTTTAATGCTGCTGTTGAACCCTGACACTTGACGTGGCCGTGTGATACGATGACGACTTTATCGGCTAAAACTTCGCATTCGTCAAGGAAATGGGTCGTGAGGATGAGGCTTCGTTTTTGACGTTCGGCGAGGATGATGTTCCACATTGCTCTTCGAGAGACAGGGTCCTATACCTTTTAGTGAGTGCAGTATGGGTTGATGGGTTTACTTACCATGCCGGTGGTTACTTCGTCCATGAGACAGATTGAACTGCCCCCTGCTAACATGCATAGCATTTGGACCTTTCTCATCTGACCTCCGCTCAGTGTACCGACAGGACTGTGCTTCTTTAGGGATAGATCGCAGGATTCGACGAGAGTCTCTAGGGACTGAGGGTCTGTTGCTCCGCCTTTCATCATGGCCCATAGTCTGCCGTGTTCGAGGACTGAGAGCTCGGGCCAGTGGATGTTGCGTTGAGGGCAGATACCTAGTCAGTTAGTAGAGGGCCCAGGTGACGGAGTTATACTTACCGAGGTTCGAACGAGGGGCATTGACATTTATCGAGCCACTTGTGAGCTTTTGTGTACCAGCGATCAAACCCAGTGTTGTTGTCTTGCCAGATCCATTGATGCCGAGGAGACATAAGACTTGCTTCCTCTGCATGGAAAAGCTGAGTGAGTTAACAGCTATCGTTGGACGAGCTCTTCGGCAGCAGCGTCTCCAGAGGGAAGGGTTGTAAGTTTTCGTGAGGTCGACAATCTCAAGGGCTGTTGAAGACTCGGTCGTTCCATTGGTGCTTGTGAACTTTCTGCCCTTGTTGCTAACCCCATGAGAGCACTTCTCAATAAGTATAGCTAGCAAGGGATAGAAGACTATGGTGAGAAGTAACAGCCCCCAAAGCATGGATACTGTGACTTCATAGATTCGAGGCTCATGGGGAGCTGGTTTCGAGATATTTGTTGCGAGACCTTGCGCTTCGTTTCGGCAGAGTTGGTTCAGGAAGAAGATGTAGCTCGAGCTCGGGAAGATGGCAGATAGGATTAAAACGATAAGCGCGGGAACGTTTTCGGGTTTCGAGTCGAGGATTTCGCAGAGGGTGGCGAGAAGCATTAGGACGATGACCATGGAGATGGCGGTATATCGGATGTTGATGGTGGCTGCGAAGACACTCATGCTTGTGAGGGATAGGCCGGAGAGGATCTGCCAGAGAATAATTATGCCAGCGTTCGAGGTCGGGACGAGAAGGGATGCGTACACTGATATCATTAGCAGATAAGACAACGCATTTGCATGTTGGACTTACAGGCGCCGAAGATGATCCAACTCGGCAAGTAGATGATATCAAAAGCAATAAGATAACTCAACACCCTCGCCGACGCAGCACCGCCTGTCATCACATCAATCAACTGCGCCATCCCCGACTCCCTCTCAGTCGATATCATGCCAATAATATGAAACACCGACGAAATCATACTCAGAAAACACACGATTCCGAAACCACCGACGATGGTCGCCGCAAAGTTACGACGCTTCAACTCGGCAGCTTCATCTTGTGTTATCCGTGTAAACATGTAGTTATTCGGGGTCGTGGTAGTGTTTGTGATGGCATTCTCGACGGCGAGTTGTAGCGGTGCGTAGTGGTTCTTCGAAGGCGTAGTGATGTCGAATTTGGTTGATGCCCTTGCTGAACTAACCCTGATGGTGTAACTCCATGTCTTATTCCCTGCCTTGGTCAACGGCGAATCGTTGAAGATAATGGCAGCATAACAGTTTGTTACACCGCTCAGACTAGTCGGGCATCGCTTTCGTAAATCGGCTTCAGTGTCAGCAACTTCAACACTCCCCTTCAGACCACTTCTAATCTTGTCAATAACCCCAGCAACATCAGATCCCGCGTTCGAGCCCTGTACAAAAACAAGTTTTTCCCCGGGTGGTAGAGTCTCAGCAAGGCTTGGGATGGGAGATGGCTCTCCAACGCCATACCTGCTTCCATCGCCTGTGAAGTTCTGGATTTGAAGGACTAGAACGAGAATCAGGACGGGGATGAGGAGAGCTCGGAGGAGTGTTGAGAGCCAGTGCTTGACCAGTGTAATCAGGAAGATTTTCCTTATCAGGGCGTGCAGTTGCCGGAACCATAGTCTTGTGGATGAGAACATGATTCGATGATGTGTGAAGGATGAAGATATTCATGATATGATTATGTTAGGTACTATATACAGATTCACGATTGCCTGGGCTGCCTCTGGACGAATTAGAAGTCATTGTGTGCTGCGGAGCTAAGGGGGTGAAAGAAAACATGACAGCTGAATAGGTATGTGACCAACCAATCTTGTCCCAAGGGCGTCTCGTGAATTTTTTTCACAATGAGGCCAGATGCATTATCACAGTAACTGCCTTCTTAAACGAGTTAGCAGAATTACATGCGTCCAGTTTCAGAGAGGTTTGTTTACATGTCGCCAGATAGTCTATAATAAGAAGGTTAAAGGAAATTAAATTAAGTTGTGGAGACAAGGCTGATTCTGAGTTATTCAGTAGGCATATTTCACTCAAGCTCTGGCACCAAGAAATCAGTTCCTGCAGCCCTAAGGGAGTAGTCTAGATCGTGACGACGACTTCATCCCCCCCTGTATCGTGAAGGGAAAAATGATTCTCGTATTGAAAGATGTGAAACGGGGTGGGTACGTGCACTTTTGCTGCTCAGCCACCACCTTGACGTTGCCCTGATGGTTCCACTATCACAAGCTAAAACAAAGAGGAGCACTAAAACAAACTATTGAGGATTTGTTTTAGTTTCATCAGATCATTGTTCGGGTTATTGGTTGGAGGAAGTTCGGTGATTTACTGTATGGGCTTAGCTTGCGGTTTTCGGTAGGTGAACGTTGCATTCAGGTACACCAAGCGGAATTGCTGCCGTTGGGGGGTAGTAGGGCATGGTTTCCACGTTGCATTTCGTGACTTAGAGACTTGATTGGTCGCCCTTTTACGATGTAGGATTGACGGTAGGGAGGATTCTCGGCAGTGGGATTTTGGTCGTGCTTGGGAGATGCCGATAGGGGCCAGTGACATTGATGAAGGGGGAGGCTGTGAAGGAATTAGGAACTGACTAAATCCATCACGGCTAGCATGCAAAATAGCTATATATCATAGGTTATGTGACTTAGGCAATGAGTTATAATTAGCCAAATAGACCTAACTGGGGAAAAGAAACTCCGGAACGCCTCGTAAAGATCTGACCCTGATAGGGGATAATTACTTGCCGTAATGGTGTTTCCTGACTCTGCAGTTCATAGTCAGAAAGTTCACCAAGACTGTGTCGATGCTGCGGTGTTTGTAGTCGACGTTGGGCGGTTCTAATTGGCTGGCTGTCAATTAAAGCGAATCTAGCCCCCCAAACAGAATGCACCATAGTAGACTTTATAACTGTCAGACGTTATCTTTCCTTCCAGATTCATATTTTATAGGTAAGCTCTAGCCAATTGCATTGTACATACAGTTGCGTCTTGGCGCATCAATCTCACCAATAACCTCGCCTTACAAATCAACGATTAGAAATCATAATGACACCATCTCCAACATCAACAACATCATCTCAAGATATAAAACCCCCAAAAAGCAACCCCAAAGCCATGACCTGAAACGATAAACGAACTCTAATCTTAAATATCCTAAAATAACCCACCATGGCCCCAATCCGCACAGCCATCATCGGCCTCTCATCCTCCGCTAAAACTTCATGGGCGTCAAACACCCATCTCCAGTACCTGAACTCCCCTCTCGGTCGATCGAAATACCAAATAGTCGCCCTTCAGAACTCTTCCCTCCAAGCTGCCAAGAACGCCATAGCGCATTACAACCTTCCCCCTGAGACTAAAGCCTACGGTACTCCGGAAGACCTAGCCGCTGATAAGGATGTTGAGTTAGTCGTTGTGGCTACGCGCGTTGATGTTCACCATTCGAGTGCTCTTCCGAGTGTCAAGGCTGGGAAGGATTTGTATGTTGAGTGGCCGCTTGCACAAGATGTTAAGCATGCGAGGGAACTTGTCGATGCAGCGAGGGAGAAAGGGGTGAAGACGATTGTTGGATTGCAGGGGCGGTATGCGCCGCCAATTAAGAAGTTGAGAGAGATTGTTAAAGAGGGGAGGATTGGTAAAGTTGTTAGTGCAGAGTTGTATGCGTCTGGGGGGACGAATGATAGGGAGATACTGCCTGCGAGTTTGGAGTATTTTACTCAACGAGCTGTTGGGGGTAACATCTTTACCATTGGACTGGGACACAGTAAGTCACCACTTTCAGAGAGGTTGAGTAGCAGCTAACAACTCAGTCTTTGATCAGTTCCAGTACATCATCGGAGACATCACCAACTTCAAAAGCACGCTTCACAACCAACGCCCCAACATCCGCATCCGCGATCCCAAAACCAACGAAATAACCCACACAACAACCTCCAACGTCCCAGACCTCATCCTCGCAACAGGCCGTCTCTCCGAATCCTCCACCGCCCAAAAAGACGCCGCCGTCCTCGTCCGCTTCCGCCGCGGCCAGCCTTTCCCCGGCTCCCCTCACCTGAGCATAACCATCGCCGGCGAAAAGGGCGAGATCAGAGTGCAAGTCTTTACCGGTACAACACTCCACGGCGCTTCAGCGTATGAGAAGCCTGTTGTTATTGAAGTCCATGACTTTGGGAAGGATGTTGTGGAGCAGGTTGAGTGGAAGTGGGAGGAGTGGCAGCAGGATATTCCGCTGCTGGCGAGGGGTGTAGCCGCTGTCTATGAAGCGTTTGCGGAGGGGGATGAGGATTGCTTGGTTAGTTTTGAGGAGGCGCTGAAGAGACATGAGCAGCTTGAGGGGTTGCTTGGGCAGTGGGATGAGGATAGGGGCGTTTGAGTTGTAACCTTGATGGTTTCTGACTTTATTATTGAATAATCATTCATAGTGACACAACTACTGGACACACTCAATAATACATGAGCTTGAATGGGACAATACGGTTCTAGGGCATGTGGCTAGCTACCTTATGTTGAAGCCAGCTTATGTACCGCCAGAAATACTCGACGTCACCACCAGCGCCGTGAAAGGTTATCAACGGGCAGTTACTTGCCAATACTTGGCAGCCTTTTTACTTACCTTTTTTAATATTTAAGATAAATCGAACTTATGTAGAGTAATATAACTTCATCTAGTATGTCTGGGTTCACTTGTTCAGTTGATCTAAATTTCACTATGTCTTAGGCCAAACTTGCCTTCCGTCAAAACTATTCCGTAGCAGGAGCAATCGCCATGGGACAAACCACCAGATCAACCCGCGAAGCAACATGAAAACTTACCGCTTGCACAACAATACATATTATACTTTCGCTTAACCATCTCACAAGATAATCTTCAACACGCCACCTGATTCACGACCAACAAGGTCTGCGGGGTCCAGAGAGTAGAGCCTCGTCACAACGCGTATATATCGGCACCATACCTAAAATAATATTGCATCTTCATGTCCGTTCTCTACATCTCCACGATGCTGTTCCCCCTCCTCGCCCTCCTGTCTCTCACCAACGCCATCGCCATCGCACCGCCTCAGCCAGATTACGATGCCATCGTTATCGGCGGCGGCCCAGCTGGTCTCTCTGCCCTGAGCGGTCTCGCAAGAGTGCGCAGACATGTTCTTCTCATTGACTCTGGAGAGTACAGAAATGGTCCCACGACACATATGCACGATGTCATCGGATGGGATGGTAAGCAGCGCAATCCGTCAACGCAGCCATGTTCAGGTACTGACCTCATATAGGTGTTCAACCTGCCTATTTCCGCTACGAGTCCCGCCGTCTCCTCTCACATTACAAGACCGTCAAGATGGAAAACGGAACAGTGACCAACATAAAACCACTTCCCGGCGCCAACACCCGCTTCTCCGTCTCAGTAGACTATCCCGACCAACACAGGACCACCAAGATCACAGCGCGCAAAATCGTTCTCGCGACAGGTTTAAAGGACATTCTACCCTCAACGCCCGGTTTTGCGGAAAATTGGGGTAGGGGTATTTACTCGTGCCCCTGGTGCGACGGCCACGAGTACGCAGATCAGCCCCTCGGTCTTTTGTGCCCTCTCGACAAGATCGCTAGTCACGTTCTGAATGTTCTTACGCTCACTACGGATATTGTAGCGTTTGTCAACGGCACTGATAACGATGAGACGAGGAGGGTCGCTGATGAGCAATTTCCTCAGTGGGAGGAATACCTAAAGCTTCACAACGTCACGGTCGATAACCGCACCATAACTTCTCTCGAGCGCCTCAAGGACGGTGAAGACGTGAACAAGGAGCCCTGGTTGCCGTCGGTCCCGAAGGATGACCTCTTCGGTGTTCATTTCACCGAGGGCGAGGGCGAGCCCGTTCAACGCGTTGCCTTTCTTTCGAGCGTCCCCAACAAACAGCGTTCCGATATTGGAGATCGAGCGGGTGTTGAGTTGACCAATGGAAAACTGCGAGTTACGGACAACCAGACCATGCTTACGAATGTACCGGGTATCTACGCCGTGGGCGATGCCAACTCTGGTAGTGCAGAAAACGTCCCTCATGCGATGTTCACTGGTAAGCGAGCGGCTATGTTCCTACACGGTAAGTTATCTATTCTTTCAAGGCGAAATATTGGATGCTAATGATAGCAGCGACACTCGAACGCGAGAAGTGGGACACGGAGCTTGCTGGTAGGCTAAAGAGAGATGTTTACCCTGGAGAGATTTCGTGGCCTGAGAATTGCTGAATGAATAGCTTTACGCAAGGTAGTCTTAATTCATCATTCATACCTCTTCTTATGCACAAGGTGTTAAATGCTCTTCCCAAGATACTAAGAGAATTGCTAAACTTATTCTTAATATTATCCGAGTCTATAACAGTTTTGTATAATTTAGTATAAATTTATGAAGACTTCAGGGTAGCTGACGTTAAGATGCGCAGGCGTTGACTTGTCGCCACTACCTACCAACAGAGATGATCAAGTACAATATCGAGATTTGACCTCCCTTCAATCCAAGAATAAAGAATATCGGGAAATCTACCGTCAGGATTCTCATTACCGTGCGCATCTCAATGCAATTTCCCTTATCCAAAGCCAGCCATCAAGATAAATTGGTCTCGCCTTTGCTAGTTCAACTTGGCTAATTCAAGGTCTCTTAAAACCCATTCTCAAGCTCACTTCAATGCAATTAGCTGGTCGCTATAAATAACATATGCTTTATATGATTGGTATATCTCAATGCTACTCAAATCCCATGCTAAACACCAAACATAATGCTTCGTGAATAATCTTGCTCTATGGCTGATCCTCCCTTCTACTGTCCTTACAGTACCTCATCTATTGACCCCCTAGTCCCAAAGAATCCAACCCGCCCTCGCAGCTGGCCCATTCGGTTCATCTACACTAACCGCCTTGTTAAGTGTACTCGACAATTGATGGACTTCAATCGTTTCAGGATCGCTGACATCTGTGTCTTCTCGGCCGTCGCTCGAGTGGAACACCTCACTTGGTTCTGCCTCTGTTGCGGAGGTGACATTGTCTGGCTCTGGTGTCGCTGGCTTGGATGTGTCGGATACAGCCTGTGACTCGCTGCCCTTTGGACTCTTTAATGGTGGAGTAATTGGCTTGGAAAAGTTAAATGTTGGGTTCACTTCTTCTGCATCGACGACAGCTGAGAGGGTAGCTCGGGTGTGAATATGGATCTGTGAGCGGGATGCACGGTTGAGGCGGGGTTTGCGCTGTGCGACGGGAGACCCAGCGCGTCGACGAGACTCCATCTCAATGCGCTCCTCTTGTTCCGTCTCGTCATCGGTGATAGTGCTCGTGTCAAGTAATAGCCACTGTCGGGGTGCGACGTGTAGACTGCTTCCAGACTTGCGGCGATGTCGCTTCTGGTTCTTAATCTCCGCAGGTGGCTCAATAACTGCTTGGCCCTGCTTTACTCTAGCTGGCAGCTTAAGCGGAATGTTTCCAGCAGTGACGTTCAAATGCCTGAGATCGCGTTGACTTTGCGAAAAGACAACTCGAGCTCGAAGTCTGTGTACAGCCCGATCTAATGCCAGTTCAATTGCGCACCGGTCACGCACTCGGCTCAATTTGGGCCATGTTGCTCGTTCGCCCATGAGACATGCTCGCATCATGAATTCTGGACTTGGGTTGCTTAACAACCGGGGCAAGTCGTTTATACTCATCTCGGGAAGAATGTTGATGTCGCCGGAATATTTCTGGCTAAGAACACTCTGGAACTTGGTCGTAAGGTTGGGCATGATACCGAGTTCGGCCAGAAAATGAAGTCGATGCAAGGCCTCGTCGCGCGCAAGAGATGTCATGGTGTGAATCCAATCGTAGTCTTCGCCGTTTGTTTGCTGACCTCGTTCTGGCTTTCGAAATGGTGACAAGTGGTCATCTTTTGCGAGGAATGGCACGACATGCGGATTGACTTGAGAAACAATAAAATGGTTGACGTTGAACATTTCCGCAAGGCGTGTCATCGGCAAATCGTTATCCACAGACCCATCGATCCATCTTTGTGGTGTAGGGTTCCAAGGTTGATGCTCCCCAGTAATCGGATCCTTGACGAGCAACGGCGCGGCGTTGAAGACGAGAGGGACAGAACATGATGCAGCAACCGCCGACCAAATCATGACATTCGGCGCAGTGACGTAGTTGAGAAGACGCGGCAATTCGTACATCGAAGCCGTGGAAACACATATATTGAGAATGCGCCGCGTCCGGTTGTAAGCCTCTTGAAACGTCATGTCGCCCATCAATCCTCTCATTACCCGGGTAAGATGCTTGATGTCAGACCAACTTCCCTCCGTCAACAACCGTCGCAAGTTACTCCAGACACCATCTTGACCGCTGGGATCCTCGAAAACCGCAAGATCCCCATACGGAAACTCTTCAATAAGCTTCGGGATCTCCTCATCCGTCCTGGTACACATCGCGGCACACACGATACTTCCAGCACTTGCACCTGAGATGATTCGCGGTAATAGTTGCGCTTCGAAAAGGGCTTTGAGAACACCAATATGCGACATGCCAAAGGTGCCGCCACCAGACAAAAGTAACGCGCTTCGGCCATAACTCTGTCGAGCAAATAGTATTCCTTCAAGTAGGTCTCTGTTCTCAATACTCTGATCCAGACGACTTTGTGTAACAACTGCATCGATAGTTCTTATTGTAGATTCGACATATCGCTCGATAAGATGTTTCGTTCCAGTGTAAGAATGTCGGTAGAGGTCGACGTTGTCCATGCCGCCAAGGTCACGAGACAAAGCGGTACGGATCAAGTGCACCATTGTGTGTACGTCGCATTTCGTCCGCGCTTCGTCGAGATCGTGGAGTCTTTGTCCGATTAATTCGGGGTTATAGTCGCCTGACGAGGAGTCGCGCTTCCATTCATCGTTGCCTTCGAGGCTATCTAGTTCTTTCGCAGCACTCTCCCATTGTGCGTGGGACTCAGCCTGGCTGGTCAGTTGAGGGTTTCAGTACGGACGGGATGACGCACATTTTGCATGGACAGGCATAGCATGCGCTTTCTCTCCTCCAACTGCTTGATCTTCGAGCGCTGGTCTTCTGTCAAGCCATCTTTGCACCACTGCCATGTATCGTTTGCCGATTTGATCGCTTTTTGTAGCGTTCCGACAACAGGAACTGAAGATACCGGCGGTCGCTTCGCTTTCGTATTTGATTTAACTGGGGATTTTGTAGATTTATTGTACAGACTGGGGACCGCGCGGGCAGGAAGAATAAGGTCGGCCATGGTGAAAGGCCCCGCCGCGGAAGCGCAGGTTCGGTCGTGTGCGAGGTCGGAGGAACGAGGTTATAGCATGGCAAACGATGTTTTGTACGTGTAAGATTCGAGACGTAGTGTCACAAGAGGTCGGGGATTCAGGATATTGTATTCGAGCAGACAAGCCGGACAAGGAATCGTGGTCACAAGTCGAGAAGCATTTGTAGGTGCGGAACGGCCAACGGAAGTGGTGGGGGTTAATGGAGGGGGCGCTGAGACATGAAGAATTGGAGGTGGGATGATAAAGGAACGAGAAGGATGATCTTGAGGTGGTGATTCTGAGTGATGAGATTATTGTATCGTTGGATTTAGAGTCAAAAGTGAGGAATTTCTTGGTCAAGTTTGAAAGGGAAAGACGACGAAATGACCTTTTCAATTTCGCTGCCATTCCCAAATTGAATCCACTTTCCGAGCTGAGGCCCCATTCCCCACCAATTTTGACGTGGAGAAGCAGGGACCGCTAAAATGCCCTGTATTCATTTCTTCAGGGTTCTTGACAGCAGATTCTCCCCAGCTAGAATTACTTTTTTACCCAACAAGTTTATTAGGCTATCAACTGTGTCTCGGTTCTTCTGACAAAGGTTATCTCAGCAAAACATGAACATCTGACTCTTGTCCTCCAGCCGCACACCGCTTGGAAAAGGTTGGCTGTATGGAACAGTCCAATCATGGAGCGGGTGCTGGAGGTGCACGTGGTACAGGTGGCTGTCGCTAAACCAGGATGCGTCATGAATCAGGGTTGGGGTCCCGTTCACATGTCAACGGAAGTAGAAGCGGATGTCGTTATTGGACTCTCCAGGTTTTGGAAAAGCCGATGTTCGGCAGGTGATTACTTTTTGAGTCTGGGGAATTTGCGGGGGAGAGATGATATGATGGCTTACGACGGGACAGTCAAATGGGGGTTAGTTACCGCTAATGATCAGATGAGGTACCTTGGGTACTGGCTGGGAGACAAGAGGAGAGAATGAATGCAAGACGGCGAGTTGCATCATGGCTTACGATAATGCTCACCATGACCACTCTCCCTTATACACTTTCCCGTCTCAAAAATCCCGAACTTCCAACTGTGGACAGCTGAAATATGAGACACGGGCTGACGCGAGCTTCTTCGAGCTTCTTCGAGTCACCTGCCTCTTCCTCCCGAGGGTCGATCTTCAACGATCGAGATTCATCTCTTGAGATCTGCACTCGCAAAAGAACTCAAACAAGGCAGCAGGGAACAATTATTCTTCCGTCTGAGCAAATCCTCCGGCTTCGGGTATTTGTGGTACCACAAAGTTCTAGCTTGACATGGAAAAACGCGAGGCTAGACTTTTTGTTGATCTTTAACTAACCTTGTTTGACATGCTTGTGACGTCTGTTTTTGTTTGGTACACGCTGTGTCTGGGGAGCTCCACGTCTCGTATCACAGCCAAAGCTTCAGTTCATTCCAGCTCTAACAGCTTCAGTAACAAATCTACTAAAAATATAACAGAATTGTTACTGACTGTAACATAAATATGCATAAGTTGTATCGTTAATGTTCCCATCATATGACAAAACGCATGCCCCTCTCACGATTCGCTTCACAAATTACGTATTAGTGACGCCTCTCACACACGATGGCCTCGCGTAACCTGAACCGTTCATTCCCCCGCATACGCAAATACCTGCTTTTACTGTGCAAACTCCCGCAATATACATGTCATTGATGACGTTGTTTTCATTTACGATACGTCCAATCCAATCATTCACTCACGGCTTGAAACGCCTCAGGCAGATGCGGCGTAAGCTCTCGCCTCTCTTTTTATAAGCTCTCCACCCCAGCTCCAAGCTTCTGCTTCTTAGCTTCTTCATCGCTTCGAACTTGAAGATCTTCAATTGAATAGCTTCGCAGATTGTCAACATGGAGGCTTACAAGACTCATGGAGGGGTTGCTCCCATTCCCACCGTCGTTCGTAAGTTCATCTTACCCTTTGGTGTAGAGCTTTACTGATGATGATGTGTTAGCTGAACCGACTCACTACCAAACAATCGGCCACAATGGCGTCCGTGCCTTATGGGTTCTCTTCATCGCTATGACAGTCGTGTCCGCCATCTTCGCCCTCTTGTCATGGAACGTCGCCGTTCAGCGTCGCATCTTTTATTTCCTCACAACCCTCACCACCATCATCTCTGCCCTCGCCTACTTCGCCATGGCATCTGGTCAGACATCGTACTTTAACTGTACCACCGTGAGAGATCATCACAAGCATGTTCCTGACACGCACCATGATGTCTGCCGTCAGGTATTCTGGGCGCGATATGTTGACTGGACGCTCTCGACGCCGCTGCTTGTCGTGGAGCTTTGTCTCCTCGCCGGTGTTGATGGTGCGCATACCATCTTTGCGGTCATTGCTAATGTGATCTTTGTCCTCGCGGGTGCCTTCTCCGCCGTTGGACATGCGAACACTGCGCAGAAGTGGGGATGGTATGCTATCAGCGTTATTGCCTTTGTCTTCACCATCTGGCACGTCGCTGTTCCCGGCTCCCGAACCTCCCGTGCCCGCGGTACCAAGATCGCCCGCCTCTTTGGCTCCATCGCCGTGGCTTCACTGATCCTCTGGCTCGCCTACCTTGTGTAAGTTCACTCACCATTCTTCAATTGACAAAGCTAATATCCACAGTGTCTGGGGTGCTGCCGGTGGCGCTTGGAAGGTCAAGGTCGGCACCGAGGTCGTCATCTACGCTGTCCTCGACGTCCTCACCAAGGCTGTTCTCGGCCTCTGGATCATCACTGCTACGCGACAGAACCGCGACACAACTCCCGACATTGGAGGCTACTGGACCAACGGCGCTGGTGCTGAGGGCACCATTCGCGTTGGCGATGACGAGGATGGAGCTTAATTGCGCCTCCAAAAAAAGCCAATCGAGTCCACGGAACAATTCCGCATTGGACGCATCCACTTTACAAACTTTCCGCTCACGATTTGACGAGTGGGTTTTGAAGCCCGAGCCGATATGGAATGATCAAGATTGTATGTTTTGGAATGAGCTGGGTAAAAATGCACGCAACGCACATGTTCGATTGAAGGGAAATTGGGCGTTTGGGGCGTCACTACGAGTCATGTACCTTATGATCCAAGTAGCTTTAATGTGATGGGACACGAATACGACATACCCCTCTTGACTGTGACACCGTTCTGAGTTCCTGCGCGTCTACTTTTTGCATCTGCATCAATCATGCAATGTTGACGACAGAGATGATATGATCTGTTTTTATGTTGAACGGCACTCTGCATGAACTGTTCTGTCTTCCGAATGCATATGACAACATCCGCAAAAGTCTCCGAAATGTCCCGTGTCTCGGCTGCCGTCATCCTGCTGCTCTCAGCCATTTCACGGAGCCCGAACAAGGATACTGAGTACAACATCACTGCATCAATCGCTCCATCAAGGCTCTCAGACCATGGCATCTATTAATTGAAGCATGATGCAAGCGCGTATCTATATACAGACTTTGACAGGAACCTTAACTCCCTCCTTCTGAGTTCTCACCAATACCTTGACTCTACTTTTGGATGCGCTTATCAACCAACCGCTGCTTTGTCTCATCTTTGCTTTTCCGATGAGCGACCCAATTCATCAATCAATGGAGTCATACGGCCGGGTCACGTCAAGTACGCTTAGTGATAGGTTACCAGAATAAACTTGATGAATGAGATATGGATCAGCCTCGCCCCTGTATTTCAAGTACTGCTTAGCTTGATCTATTCACAAACCTGTAGGCCGTCGCTTCATAATCCAATCTAGCAGCTTACACAAATACGGAATCTCAGTCAGACTCAGTCTTATAATTTATCATATCCTAAACAAATAGTATCTAATTCAATCTATTCAAGTCATCCGATTTCCAACTGACCCTGCCGCTTAACACGCTGATCCCTAAACAAAGTAACCATAGCAATAGGCAACAACTCCTTCTATATAGTTATATACACTACCAGACAAGCAAGAAACGCAGAAAGATCACTCTGCTCATAGGGACCTATATAAGGGGAACATCACGCACTTGTAAAGTGAATATCAATTCCTCACTAACTGAAGTCTTGCACATCCTGCTAGACAGTACTAACTCCCAGCCTACTACTAAAATCCATATCACTTGGCCGATGCCGCCTCACTACCAGTTCCATTTCGCTCCTCAGTCTGAGCACCAGCAAGAACAGCCCTTTCGGCGGCTGTGCCTTTGTGAGCAGTAATCTTGCACAGCAGAGGCAAAACAGAGGCAAGAATTGCACCCGTTCCGAGGAAAGCAGCGGTGACACCAAAGCCAACATGATACGCTGGCGAGTCCCTTGTAGGCCAGATTCGGCTTCCATAGACGCTGGAGAAATTTCCGAAAGCATTGACAAGCGCAAGAACGATGGCGCGCTTCTCCGGAGGCAAGCTCACAGTTGCGCTGGCCCATGAGAGAATCAAAGGGAGTGCTGACCAGATTCCAGAGGCCACCAAGCAGATCATCACGTATCGTACGATGGGGTTCTGGACGGCGGCGCAGACGACGCTGCCGACGCAACCGAGGACGAGTGCTGATGTAATGTGCCAGCGGCGTTCGATGTGGCGATCTGAGGACCAGGCGACAAAGATAAGCACTACAGTAGCAACAGCGTAGATGGGCACCGTCATGTACTGAGCCTTGACCGAGCTGTAGCCAAGCGTCTTTGTGATTGTCGGGATGAAGTAGGAGATTGTTCCTGCGCCGACATCGAGCATAAAGAGAACAATGAAGATGTAGGTTCGGGGATCAGAAATGGCAGCAACGAATGCTTGCCAATGGGTGAGTCGACCGCTAAGACTGCTTGTCGAGGCGAGGCCATCAGCCACGATGCGAATTTGAGCCAGTTGACGCTCCTGCGGGCTGAGTCGCTTTGAGTTATGAGGATAGTCAAGTAACACAAAGCAAGCGATGATGCCAACACCGACAGTGGCTACTCCCTCAACGATAAAGAGCCAGCGCCATCCCGTGATACCATGAGCATCATGCAGACCTGACGTGATGCCACCAGCAAGCAGACCACCAAAAGCACCCGAGAGAACCGCAGCAGCGTAGAAGATGGCAAACCGCTTGCCCAGCTCTGCACGCGTATACCACGAACTAAGAAGGTACAAGACACCTGGGAAGAAGCCAGACTCGATGCAACCAAGGATGAAGCGGAAGGCGAGGATGGTGCTGTAATTCTTGCTGACGGACATGACGGCGCACAGGGAGCCCCAGACGATCATGATGCCTGGGAGGAAGATCGAGGGCCGGCTTCGTGTGAGAACCATGTTGGAAGGGACTTCGCAGATGAGGTAGCCGAAGAAGAAGATGGAGAGAACCCAGGCATACATCTCATCGGTGAGCTTCAGGTCGTCGCCCATACCGGCGATTTTTGCGTTACCCTATGAAAACATACAGGTCAGTATGTGTGTTAAAGTTTCAAGTTAATGATACCTACAATGTTCGTGCGATCGACGTAGTTCAGAATGTACATAATCCATAAAATGGGCATCAGGAAGAGGTCGATCTTCTTGACGAGCTTCTTCTCCTCAGGGCTGCCGGGGGTGTAGCTGCTCAGAGCGTCCGACAGCTCTTGTGAGACGCCGACTTGCTCATGATGCTCACCAGCCTTGGTCATTTCCTTCTCGACGCTCATTGTGCCAGTCCCGTGGCCGTTGAATGACTTTGAGAAGGGCGGGCTGTTTAGTCAGGCACTTAAGGATCAAAGGCAGGGGTGGTGTGTGCTGGAGTAGTCCAAGAGTCTGGAGAAGAGGCTTCGAGCACAGGGAGGCAGATGTTGAAGAAAACGAGAAAGGGCCAGGCGACGACCTTAAATACGAAAAAACAACTCCTCGATGATTCCCAGCTAACGCTACGCTGCAAACCCTGGGGACTCGGGAGCCAACTCCGTAAACCATGGGTAAGCCTTAAAACTCAACATGGATAGCCCCATGGGGTAAGGTCCACTATAGTCCGGGGCACGAAGACAGCGGACGTACGCATCGCCATCTCCACAAAGGGGGGGGAGAAAGATTCTAGACTGTTGCTCAATTGCGCGGCACGCAGGCCGCTCTTAGGCCGTGGCTCAGGGCGGTCTTCGCACCGAGTGGAAGATAGAGGTCGGCAGTGTGAGGAGCTAGTCATGGGTAGATGGGGTTCTTGACCGAGATTGCTCTAGCGGCAATAAACAGACAATTGCGGGATCGGCAGAGTACCGACAGAATGTGGAGCAAGTTTGGCAGTAATTGGTCTTGTTTTATCATTATGTATGTATGTACTTCATGGCTCCAGAACTCAAACAGGCAATTACTCTGCCATCTGCGACCCAATGATCCCGAGCAGGTCTCCTGGGTAGTATTCTAGCCCCATCCCAAGCTGATCCCCCATCATCCAGCTGTAGCTAAGATCCCAATCCTGTTGTTGGGCTGGTCGCGAGTCTTGATGCACTTCCGACGTCCTGTTGTTGGGATCTTGCGGCATGAGTACATTTCTCGCCGACTCTCCTGACTTGAACCTGTCGAGCATGGTACTGAGACCTTGCCCAATGTAATGCGCTACATGCCTCGCGTAGGCTTGTGTC
This sequence comes from Fusarium oxysporum f. sp. lycopersici 4287, assembly GCF_000149955.1. NCBI lineage: Eukaryota > Fungi > Ascomycota > Sordariomycetes > Hypocreales > Nectriaceae > Fusarium > Fusarium oxysporum. The sequence continues at coordinate 646,196 of NC_030990.1, forward strand.
GCATTGAGCATGGAGATGATGGGGCCGACGAGGTTAACTACATCCTCTACCGAGAGGTGCACGACAACGGCCCTCCACGAAGAACAGACTTTGATCAGAAAGATGGATGAGTACGCGATCGTGGTGAGGAGGTACAAGGGGACCCCCACAACGGCGCGGCGCATGTCAGAGTCTTCCAGGATTAGACGGAGTGCTGCAGATGCGCTGTCTACGGCCGTGTTGATGAAGTCTTGTCTCTCGAGAGAGATGAGAAAGTCATCGGTAGGTTGAAGACCCTGCAGGCAGACGGAGAATAGAAGAAGTCGGGCGAAGTGGTAGTGCAACAAAACTCCTTTCCTGGGGTAATCGCCAATCTGCGGATCGCACACTGTTGCATCACGTCAGCTGCTGATACACTTTTGAGAGATTGATTCCCCAGCCATACGAGACAACATACCTAGCTCGCCGAGTCGTGACTCCCAAGTCTGCTTCCACTGCCCTAACTCGCCGTTGTAGCGGCGTATCGCATCAAACTCGTCGTTCGCAACGACCCGTGACCGATCCAGGCCAAAGGTCCTGTAAGTTCGGCTGAGGATGATGAATATGCTGACCTGACTATGCAGGCGCACATCGGCACCGCTGGCCCCTGGAAGAGCAAGGAATCCCTCATGATTAATCAAAGTCACATCCTCAGCTATAACAGGCGGTCTCCCGTACGCAATGCTGAAGTGATGATCACAAACGTATAGGAGATACCACAGCCGGGCCTTCTCGCAATGTGAAGTCTCCCCACGTAGAGCCCTGGCGCAATGCTGGTGGATGTTGAGTTCCGTAGCGATGCGCACAGCGAGCCCAGAAAGCTTCCAGCTCAGGTCTGAAAGCCAGAAGGCACCAATGCAGAGGCCCCGGATGTCGTCCAGAGTATGGTACCGCTGGAACATGGCCTGGCTAGCGAGCTCGGCTAGCACAACGTAGCAGCGGTCGAAGCTCTGCCCATCGTCTTGGGTATGGAGGGCGGCAACGGCCAAGATGGCTGCGACGAGGAGTGAGGATGACTCCCTGGCTGACGACAGGGTATCATGGACGAGAGCGACACCGCCCCAGAGGTAAGCGTTGAGCGTGCCCTGGAATGCAGAAAAGAGATGTTCTGCTTCAGCAAGACTGATTCGTCCCTGAGAGATGAAGTCTGGTTGGTGACGGCGGTCCAGGGCTGCTCTGCCGTCGCTACTGGGATCGCTTCTGATGTTGCGTAGCTTTGTCGCTCGAAAGAGACTCACCATAGGGGCATCGACAATGGCACCGTCGTCTTTGGAGGCGCTATGAGTCTCGGGCGAGTTCTCTCTCGTCATGGCAGTCAAATGAGGCGTTGGAGCTGTGAGACGGGAGACGGTCTCTGGGGAGGTGGTCGCGAGCGCCATTTGTTGCTGAGTTGATTGCAGGTTGTTGATTTTTGCCTTCATGTCTACAATAGACGCGCGCATGGACTCCATCTGTTGCTCCATGGCCTTTTTCCAGTCATATTCCCCTTCTAACAGATCTTGCAGATTCTTGTTCACGACGCATTCCAAACCATTCTTGGTGCAACGTATGCACTTGGGGGCCCCGTCGTCTGTAACGCATCGAATCTTGCGCGTATGACATTGCTGGCCTATTGTGTCACAGTTAAGCTCACTATTCCTATGACTGTACCATGCGGGAGGAAGCCAGCTTACAGGCTCGTATCTTTCTGGACACTTTGGATCGGCGAATAGCAGAGTCTGAAACGTCCCCCTGCCCGTACTCATCGGCTTCGAGACCAGTGTGGGTTCTCTTCATAGTAGCCGTGTTCTCCACGGGGAACTTGCAAGTGTCTGGGGCGCCTGAAAATCCGGGGGAAGAAGATGGCTCGGTATGATGGCCGCGGTGCTGGGGTAGTATGTATATCACGGGGTCAGGCGAACCGAGGACGGCTGGATGACCGCGCTGGATCTGAGAGTAGTTAGCGGTATTCTCCGCATGGACCAATGAGTTGCTCGAGGTGGTGCGGACTTCGCGCCGCTTTGGCCGCCCAGGGAGAGTCTCTCTAACCGTATTGGGACAGAAATTGCCTGCACAGTGGATGTTTCGCAATGTAAGTTACCTGTAAACGTACTTACGTACTGTAAATGCAGGACTTGATTGTGTTGGGAGGGCTAGGACGATTGCTGGGAATAGGCTCCAAGGTGATTTGACGATTTATAAGAGCGATGCCGCGGCGCTGCCGTTGCTCATGTTGTTGTGATACGAGGTATCGTCTATCCACAGCACAGCCAGCAACCATGCCGTCTCATTCTTCTATTGGGTTTGTTGGGTTCAACCCAGAAAAAGCTAAAATTGCAGAGGCTTTGCAATTACATCTCTACGACACACTCAGAGTTTGCGACACCTTCTCGGAAAGTGTTGAGCTCATTGGAGCCGGGCAAGTACAGCGATCAGACTCGGTCCATCATGTTGTCCAGCACAGCCAGATTGTCTGGATTGAGGAGCAAGACGCGGAAACTTTGAGTGAGACGCTTCTAGGATCGTCCTCTGGTCTTATACACTGTATGCAAAGACAAGATAACCCCAAGATTACACACGAGGCACGTCTCGCTGACCAACTTCAAGCATTGCCCAAGGATGCGTCACTCATGCTCGAATGCCTCGCTTTGCCAGATTACTACCAAGGCCTAGCCTCTCGTTTCACTGAAGCTGGTCGAACTGACATCAAGATCCTTGACTGCTCTGTAGTCGCACCAAGCAGTAGGACCAAGAGCTCCATCTGGATCTCAGGTTCAGGAGCCGCAGTCGAAAGCGTAGCTTTCCTGTCAAAGGCTCATGACAACGTCCATGTCATTTCCGGTGGTCTTGGAGCAGCAAATAAACTGCGATTGACAAGCTATTTGATGGAGGCGACGCATGCTGTCACGGCTGCCGAGGCTACTGGTCTTGCGTCGAAAGCAGGGATTGACGCCAATGAGATATACAGCATCATCATCAACGCCGCAGGCAATTCTTCTGCGTATGAGGAGCTCGTACCTCACATGGTGCAGGGAAATTCACAGGTGAAGCCGTCGATTGAGTCGCTGTTACATAACATTGTAAGTTGTTCCCATCAATTCCATGGCGAGAGATTCTACAGAGACGCCATCACTTGTTCAAACGGGTTGTGTTCTTTACCTTTGTGTTGGGGCTGAAGCCTCTTTTAACCTCTCAACCTTATCACAGTTCAAACGGGATGTGCAGCTCGCTTACACAAAGATCTAGAATATTGTCACGTCTTCATCCAAGAGTCTCAACTTCCCTTTGCCACTGTGCTCTGCCAGTGAACAAGTTTGCCTGCTCGCTTCCACCCAAGGATATGGCCTCGAACATGTCTCCAGCCTGGTCAAACTGTTCGAATCGCAGCACCAGAAGGCTACTCCTACTGAGGCAAGTGGCAACTATGCAAGCAAAACTTCCATAGACGTTACTCCACCAAAGACACCGCCATCCGTGGCAACGATTGGCATGGTGGGTTTAGGGGCAATGGGTCAAGGGATGGCGCAGTCCCTGGTACGGGCCGGTTTCTCCGTGCAAGGCTATGATGTTTGGGCTCCCTCAGTCGAGAGGTTCGCAGCCAGTGGCCCGAGTGGGATGTCTATCGCAGCCTCTTCACCAGCTGAAGCCGCCAAGGGCACAGCTGCGCTAATCCTCATGGTTCAGAACGCTGTGCAGGCGTGGGATGTACTGTTTGGTGCTGGCAAGGCTGCCGAAGAGCTCTCTGATGGAGCGACAGTCATACTCAGCTCAACTGTCCCACCATCTGAGGCACGCCGCATCGGCGACAAGTTGGAGTCTCTGGGTAGGGGTCTCAGCCTCGTGGATGCACCTGTCAGTGGAGGTGTTGCTCGTGCAGCAAAGGGTGATCTCACGGTGCGCAGCGCCCGTTCTCCCTTAACTCAATACTAAGCGATCGATACTAACGGAATATAGATGATCTGCTCGGGAACAGGATCGGCACTCAGATCCGTTCGCGGTATCATTCTGGCCATGGCCGGCAAGGAGTCCAACATCTACAATGTCAAGGGCGGAGTTGGTGCAGCATCTTCAGCGAAGCTCATCAACCAGCTTCTAGCAGGTGTCCACATCGCAACGGCAGCAGAGTCACTGGCATTCGCGTCCCGTCTTGGTCTCGACACGCGGCAAGTGTACGATATCTTCAATGAGTCTACCGCCTGGAGCTGGATGTTTCAGAACCGGGCTACGCAGATGCTCGATGCCGATTGGACTCCCCACTCGGCTTTGGCAATCTTTGTCAAGGATCTTGGTATTGTTCTGAATGAAGCGAAGAGGCTGGCTAGTTATACGCCCATGTCTGCGGTGGCTCATACCCTTTATATCGATGGAGCCGCTCGCGGATGGGCTAGAGAATCAGATGCAGGCGTGGTGCGACTCTGGGAGGCAGCTGGATCAGACGTGAGCGGGAGTGCATCTGTCAAGGTATCATCTCCTGCTGCGTACCAAGAATCCGTTAAGTCATTGCCAGCAAAGGCTACATTGGCTGCGCTCCCTGCTGAATACACCACCGACCTGATCGAGTCAACAAAAGCTCGCGTTGACAGCGGTGCCATGCCTGTCCTCGTCGCTCTCGACGATGACCCCACCGGAACTCAGACCTGCAACAACATCGACGTTCTAGCCGTCTGGGATGTTGGCACTCTCAAGGAGCAATTCGCAACGGACTGCCGCGGCTTCTTCATCTTGACCAACAGCAGAGCTCTCCCACCTGCCGAAGCAAGGGAGCTTATTGTCGAGATCACAACAAACGTGAATAAGGCCGCTGAGGAAAGTGGCAAGGCCTTTGAGATAGTCTTGCGTGGCGACTCAACGCTCCGCGGTCACTTGCCCGAGGAGCCCGAGGCAGTCGAGGAGGTGCTCGGTAAATCCGACGGTTGGGTCTTTGCACCTTTCTTCCGCCAAGGGGGCAGGTTCACCATTGACGATGTTCATTATGTGCAAGAAGATGACCAGTTACTCCCTGCTGCACAGACTCCATTCGCACAGGATGCTACGTTTGGCTACAAGAACTCCAACCTTCGGAAGTATATCCTCGAGAAATGCGGATCGCGATTCACAGCATCATCTTTCACGTCGATCACCTTGGAAGATCTGCGTTGCGGAGGTCCAGCCAAGGTCGAAGAGAAGCTACTGAGCGGAGAGCGCGGTGCCGACCGTGTCATCATTGTCAATGCTGTGGCGGATTCCGATATGAACGTCTTCGTTGCTGGGCTCTTGGCTGCTGAGGAAAAGGGGTACCGTTTCATCTACCGCACTGCAGCTGCCTTCGTATCGTCGAGGCTCGGAATCAAAGAAATCCCACCTAAATCTTGGGCTGAAGTCTCGCTCAAGGCTGACGTTGATGCTCCAAGGACTGGTGGTCTCATTCTCGCTGGATCATACGTACCCAAAACGACAGCGCAGCTCAAGGCGTTGCGTGAGCGCAGGGGTGCTGATCTTGAAGTGATTGAGCTAGATGTGGCTCAACTAATCGAGTCTGCGGAACAGGAGCAGAAGATAGTAGATTGTGCTATCTCCGAGACTACCAGGCTCATCAGCGCTGGCAGAGACGTCTTGGTCATGACGTCCCGGACGTTGATCAAGACCGATGAAGCCATATCCTCGCTGGAGATCGGTTCCAAGGTGGCTGCTGCCCTTGTCCGCCTACTCGTTAACATCCAGGTGCGGCCACGATATATAATTGCCAAGGGAGGGATCACCTCCTCGGACGCAGCCACCAAAGGTCTCAAGATGAGGAGAGCTCTGATCGTAGGCCAGGCTGCTCCAGGCGTGCCACTCTGGAGATGCGATGAGGAGACAAGCCGGCATCGGTCTGTGCCTTTTGTTGTCTTCCCAGGTAATGTTGGCAGCGAGACAACTCTGGCCGAGATTGTTGAACAGTGGGCACTTTGAGAGATAGATACCTGGATTGAGATTGGTGAGGAATAGAAGCACAAAATGGCACTACTAGTCAAGAGTCTATACTGAAGAAGAATAGCCCGTAATTTGTATGGTAACATGGAAAGTCGGAAAGCACATTATTCCAAGATTGAGTTTCCTCAAGTAACAATCCAGATTCCCCTTTTGAAGAACTGCCTGGATTCAATAGATCCTGGTTCATGGATCAGATGATACAACCAACCATCCGCCTGTCGATTCTAACAAGCCTCGAGCCCAACTCCTCGTACACATCTTGCAAGCGCCAGAGTGGATAAAAGCTGGGATGCTGAAGCCAGACCGAAAGCCTGTGTTGGTGATTGGTGAAGCAGTAGTGACAAAGGCAGCAGAAAGATTTGCTAACCCCGGTGACTTTTCCAACAGTTAAAAGACTCTCCATTTCAAATATTCCGCACGATTATTCATACTGCATCGGACTAAGGCTTTATTTCCAGCCGCACAGATGTGTCTGTCAACTACAATAAGCAGGCCAATCTTTCCATATCATAAAATTGATATTGAATTCTGGTGAACATTCCATTCCCGCGACCATCAACTTAATCCCTGTTATTCATTATATCTTAAATAAACAGTATCCAATGCATCCTTCAGAGCTTAATCCAAACTAACCCTGCCACTTAACACGCTTATCCCTAAACAAACTAACCATAGCAATAGGCAATAACTCCGTATTCACAATATTCAACCTCCCAAACCTCTCAACAATCTCATGTCCGTAAAACGTAGCAACCCAAGTCCAATAGGCATCCATGTTATTCCACCACCCAGTAATACCCTGTAGATTCGACTCCCCGCGCAACTGCTCCATCGCAGCGGATATCTTTCCGTCATCGGTCTCAACCTTGCTCTCAGTAGGTCTCTTCATCAGCGTGCGGAAGATGCGGTGCAGTCTGTTGGTAGCTGTGAAGTGACCGAAGAAAAAGGCTTCGCGGTAGCGGGTGAATTCCTCGAAAGACATGAATGTGTCTTTCTCGTGTTGAGATTCAGGTTCCCAGTCTGGTTCGTCAAGGGCGTACCGTTCATGTCTGGTTTTGCCGCTCAGGAATGTTTCTTTGTAACCTTCGTATGCGTGACGCTCATCTTCTTGGAAGTCGATCATAGGCTGAGATGGGTTCTTGAAAACTTCATCATGAATCTGCATGAGAGAAATGAATGGGGACTGTAGGTCAAGACCACCAAGTTCCATGGGGAAATACAGATAGCCATCGGGAATATCCTTGATACCAAATCTCTGACTGATTTCTCGTTTCAGGAACTCAACCACGCTCGTGACCTGACCAGCCGAGAGCTTGGCGAAAACCTGCTTCTCAATTTTTTTGTGAGTCGACAGCATGTTGTCAACGTGCTCACGACCAAAGCAGTTGGCTGCTTTACCGAAGTTAGACGTAAAGAAGGTCGCAGCATATGTATTCCATGCTTGGATGAAGCCAAGAATGCTCTTGCGCTTGTCAAGTAGCTGTTTTTGAAGTTCGTCGATGTGAGAGTCGACCATTTTCTGATCAATCTCAAACCGGCCCGTCTTGGGTGACAAGCGAAGGAAACCCCAGCGAATCTCACCTTCAGGGAGGGAATCATCAATGGGGAGAGTCACATTACTATCCTTCGAGATGCGGACCGTGCCTGTCTTGGTAGGGTTGACACTGACGCCGGTGACAATGGTAAACTCATCAACAGTGTCCCAAGCCTTCACAGCGACCTTGTGGTCAGGCGACCAGAACCAAAAGTTATCATGCATCCTCCACAGGTTGTTCGAGGTAGCCTGGTTGACCGCAAAGTCAAGGCAAAATAGGGTTGTCTCGCCGAACACGTCACTCAACACGTGGGCTGCTGGTGTACCACGACGCCTCTTGCGCGCCGACGAGTCGTCATCGTCGACAAATTTGAGAGGTGCCTCAAGAAACTTCTTGAAGAACCCAAGCCACATATCAGAGACACCAAGAAATTTAAGGATCGTAAACACGGTGTCATGAGGAAGCTTAGGGTTCCAGTCGTCAAAAACAGAGTGGAATGCCGTCATCTCACCATAGAGATGAGTGTTGATGGTGATCTCTGTAGACAACAAATGAAGCAAGGTCTGCTTGAGTGCCATCGGGCTACGAGACTTGTCGTCTTCATCATCATCGTCTTCTTCCTCCTCGTCAGAGTAATCAATCTCAGCAGCAAACTCCATATCAAAGTTGTTTGTAGCGATTTTACGGTGTCTCATCGCACCGCCGGTTCCCAGGCCTCTACCCGTTGGTGCCGACTTTCGCGCTGCTTTGCTGGCAAGCTGTCTACGCGGTGCTTGCATCGGTGCCTGAACTGCAAGCTTCCGCTTCTTACTGTCAGCGGCGAAACGTTCGTACTCGGCCTCCTCCTCACCATCGGCAGTGCCCGTGATTTCGTGCTCATAGTTCATGAGTTGAGCCATGAAGTATCTCTCCTCATTGACCTTGACACGTTCGCGCTGCAAGCAGGGCGAGTCTGAAAGTGGGCCGAGGTAGTAGCCAAGTCTTCGTTGATCGTTTCGAGGAATATCTTGTCTCTCCGACTTCCAGGCTCCGGAATCACGGAAGCCTTTGAAGGCTCTTTTGAAGAAAACACTCCACTTGACACCAATGTACTGTAGGAAGATCGCTTGGAGAAGATCTTCATGCATATGGATGTTGAAGACTCCACTAATCTTCTTCTCCATCGATACGGGGACAGGAGTCTCAGAGTTCCACGTCCATGATTCGAGAGCATTGATGCGCATGTTAAGGACGTCTGCGATCTCCTTCAGGATCATATCATTACTTTCAAAGTCCTTGAGCACTTCTCGTTTCTCATTGGAGAGGAGATCTGATGAGTGAAGACCGGGAATGATCCACTTGAGGGAGCCAACAGTGAACTGATTGGGTGTTGAGATGGATGCTTCGTGGTCAGAGACAGATCGTCGAAGAATCTTAAGGCTATTAGCCATGGTCTTCTTGTCCTTGTTATTAGAGCGGAAAAGATGGTCGAGGTAACTGTTGAGGGCCTTGGTATCAATATCGGCCGCTTGGAAGACGGTGTCCTCCCAGTCCATCCTGGACTGAAGCTTGGCCTGGTCACCAACGTCCTCGAACGCCTCGCCCATCTCAATATCTGCCTCTGGATCTTTCTCCTTGTCGCCGGACAGCCATTCGGTTACAAGCTCACCATAGAGCCAGGCATACTGATACTGAAGGGCTTGCATATTAAGCTGACGAGTGAGTGACTCCTCCCAGGCAGCCAACATCTTCTGCGACACTGATGGATCTGTCTTGGCCTGGCCAAGAAAGCGGTCGAGGTTCTTGAGGTCGATCTCGAGGCGCTTGTGACTGGTGCGACCTAAGATGACTTTGTTCTCCTTGGTGAGCTTGATAGAGAAGCACTTCTTGACACCATCGCTCAAGATGACAAGACGCTTAACAGCATCCTTCTCTGCTTCGACGGAGGAAAGGATCGCCGCCTTGGCTTCTTCAAAGCGAGAGCGTCTCTTGGACAGCTCCTGAAGTTTGGTGTTGGTGATCTCTTGGAGAGTCTCGGAAAAGACACTACCGGAGGAAGCCATGGTGTAAGTGGGTTGAGGCTTAGGGGTAGTAGTCTGCTGTATGTGTGTTGATGGTCTTACTATCTATCTGATTCTGGCCATTAGTGATGAAGGGCCAGGTTTGGAGGATAACGTGATGATGGAATGGATGTGAAAGAAAGGAGGGGAGAGGGTCGAAGGAGGAGGGTGGTGTGTTATATATATACCAGGTGGGAGGAGGATTTGGTGTCCTCAGGCCAAAAGTTGCAGGGAGCTGTGCCGTCTAGGCCGTGTAAGCCAATAGCTTTGGCTAATGATGCGGTGTCAAGAATGAGCTCATATAATACAAAACGGGATCTAAAAGTCAGCTACGTCTTATTTGGTCAGCCATAGGCCAGTAAAGCGCTGTTGCGCGTGTATCACCGGCCACAGTAGTATGAGTTGTAAGTTGTTGATGAGCTGAAGTGAAGTGAGATGAAGCGAAGCCAGGGAGAAGCTAATGTGCTGACTGTCACTGTCGACAGAATTGATTCGTCAGATATCAGAACAAAGTGGGTCAATCTTAGGCTACAGCCTCTTGTGTTACATCATTTTCAACTCCATGAGTCTCCTGTTATAAAAGGTCAACTCAAGTGACAGTCCAACTGATTTAATAGTTGATCCAAAGAACTAATTTATAGGGCCTTGGAACATGTTTACCTTTAGCCGGACTTGGAGAGACACGTTCGTCCTAAGCTGGCGTCTGACACTGGCTTTGTTCCTTTTCCTTCACTACCTATCTTAGGTAACTGCTCTCGTTTGCGAGATATCGTCTCATTCCCCGGTTCCTGTTAATAGTGAAATCGCTGATTGATTCATTTATCGCCTAATTAAATCCCTTAAAATCGTGAATATTTAGTGCTGAGATGTTGAAGCCTCGGGTCCACGTGTGAACGCCCATTCATGGTCTATTCGATCGTTTCAAGCTTCTCCATCATTTCACGAAACCAGCGTCTGCAATCCCCCTCTGTCAGTATCCTAAGTCTATTCATCTGTTCTTCATCTTCCATCCAGAGAGAGACTTCCAGGTCATCTTCCATCCAAAGAGAGACCCCTAGGTCATCCAAGGCCCCTCGATCCGGCATCCACGAGGATGCCAATTTTTTCTCAATATCGTGCACTCTCGATGGCCAAATGAAATCCCAGAACAACATAGCACGCGAATGCCTTCTTGATCTCACTTTGAGAGTATCATCATCGCAGCACTCTCTAGTTTCGTAAGGTGACTCGTCAGCGTCACGGAGTAAAAATGCCTGATATTCCATGGCCAGTTCGTTAAGGAACGTGTCCATCTCTAAATCTTTTGCCGAAGGATCAAAATCGCTTTCTGATGACCCATCTTCTAAGTGACCTGGTTTGTCGATACATGTGTGTTCCATATGAAGCTCCTGAAAGGTCGCTTGCCTTAAAACAGCTATATGTTGACTCAGACTCAGCATCTGTCCATATTCGCTGACAAGTAATCGAAGCGAACTGCTTCCCAAGTGATACGCGGTATCCAAGAATTTGATTCCATGAGTAAAAGGTGTACATCCTTGGGGTGAGCATTGACACACACAATCGTCGGTGTCTTCAATGGCTATTGGAGAATTAACGAGATACTGTACCATCTCGTCATATCCAATATTATGATCACGGTAACGACTGAGAATGACTTCCGCCAGAACAAAGATAGGTGACTCAGCTTTCCGGTGCTCACAAACTAAACTCCAGAGGTTAGGGCAGTGTTCATACAGCCACATTGCATAAGTTGGTGTAACTGTTCCCAGAAAGTTTCGAAAGCTCTTGCCGAAACCGGGGCCAGTCTCACGTGTCAACGCCCAATCTGCCCAATGATCATCGATATCGGAAAACCCTAGATCCCAGAAGATAAATGCATCTTCAGGGTCGGTAATGTCCAGGTATATGGACCTCGAATGATATTTTCCACTCGGTATCTTTTTCAGGTCGGCAGATAATGCTGTCGACAGACGACCAAAACCTAACAAACCTCTCTCGCGGAGTATTCGATCCAACTCGATAGCATGCACACTTGTCTCGGATACCAAAGAGTAATACACACCGTGTACTGATCTCGGTAGCTTCTTTTGAGCTACCTGTCCCAGTTCCCGCCGATACAATTGCAACTGCTTAGCAAGCAGAACCTTGCAGTGATTTGAAGCGTAGATAAACAGACTGGTGAAACAATCCTGGCCACGCATCATGGGCTCCAAGAAATCGCGATAGGGTATAATTGGGCATCCAGCTGCTAGAAGAAGTTCGACTGCCGTGGTGCAAGGGCAAAAAGCCCCATCTTTGTTTTCCTGGTTATGGCAAATGTCTGCACTGACCTGGATTGCTCTGCCGAGAAGGGTCATCTGCCCAGCGAATACTATGCTTGATCGGACTAATTGCTCTGGGTTGGCTTTTTTTACCAAAGGTTCTAGAATCTCTGGATTCTCTATTGCGAAGTGAAAGGGAGTCTCGCCATAGAAACTAATTTCATCCAGACATTCTGGGTAGTTGTTAATCAGTTGCTTCGCCTCATCTATATCATTACGCAGAATAGCCAGCGTTAGTGGTCCGAATAAACCTATCAGAGATTTGATTTAGTATTTCACCCATGCTTTACCAATGCGTTCAGTGTCCTACCTTCAACAAACCTCTGGTTCAAAGTCTCATACTTGATAAAGTCATGCCGGGTGAAATCAATGAACCTTGGCACACTCGATGCTACTGGAGCTACCTCAATACCCTCGACATATAACTGACTGATGATGGTCACCGGAAGTACCAACTCATGAGCGGCTATATGCCACGCAGCAACGGTCATCTGGTTCATGGCCTCAACTTCCTTCTCTCGGCGGAGCTTCTCAGGGTCGTCAATGATGTTATCATCGCCACGAGCAACAAATCGAACAATTGCTTGAGACCGGTATGTGTAGATTGCTGCTGTTTGAAATTAAAGCCTCTTATGCCACAACAGTTCATCTGTAGTTGTTAAAAATTAAATCAACTTTTTTCGCGGAAGGCGGACTGACAACAAGAGTCAAGCGGTGGAGCAAAGAGCAACCCCGTGGGCCGAGATCAGTAGGTATCGCCGTTCCTGTATTGAATATAGCTTGTAGTTTGACTATGATCGAATTGAAGAAGAATTCTGGGCAGTTTCTCATAGCCCACTGGGTTGAGGAGCTGCTACGCATCAGTATATCAAAAACCCTAAATGCCGGGGATCTATTTTCGTCAACCTCAGCAAAGTAAGTGAAAGACGGGCTGATGCTAAAGCCGCCTGCTCCTCCAGTCGTACGCAGAGTCAATTCAACAGCTTTGTTTATTAGTCGAACAATGCTAGAAATCCTGAGTGTACGACTTCGTGAGTACTTGGGGTCGACAAAACCGAATTCACAGTCCTTGTAGTGAGTAATATCGGTGGTCGTCTCATCAACCAAGTAGAGTGGCCCAAAACGAAGTGCCTTCCTAGTGCGGAGCCTCCTTGCGCGACAAGGGCAGGCCAGAACTGAAGAAGCAATTGTAGAGAGCGCACTTGGCTTTGCAGCAAGCTTGTAAACAGCAGGGACAGGATTTCGATGATCTATATGCAGCTGTGACAGTATTTCATTTGTTTGAGCATTACGTTGGCGTGCTGCAGACTCGGCTTGTTGGAACGAGTGTCTGATCTCGTCCATTTGAGATTTGAACTGGGCTTGGATCATCAAGCTGATCTGTGGAGCAATGCCGTCGACGGAAGCTTGAAGGGATGGAAGTTTCGTCTCGATACTTGAAAGGGGGTCATGAAGACCAGATACATCAGAAGTAAGGGCTGAGACGTCATCTGATGTCTGTTTAAATCTTGTATTGTTCAAGGTCAGAGCATTTGATGTCGCAGCTTATATCTCTCTGGGCAAGAATTAGTCAAAGTATTGAAGACTTTGGTAGTCACGTACAGCTGCAAGCTCTGGACAGCCAAGTTGAGTGGTGTGCAAAGACTTTCCAATGTATTTTCCAACTGCGTGAGCTGATCTTGCCGCAGCGGGTAGGCGAGTTTGCGATAACTACCCTTGACTCTGTCTTTCACCGAAGGGTCAGGCATTTTCGACGCGGAAAGCTTATCTCCAAACTCCTTGAGGTTGCTCAAGGCGTTCTCGCAATAGGTCAAGCATTGTAGAGCTTGAGCCACAGCCTGCGAGGTCGAAGAATTCAGCTGGCCGCTCTTTAGAAAACCTTCAAGTAAGCGGAAACTGCCTTCGAGAGACTCCGTGAGGCGTTTGAGTCGAGCGATAGCATCATCGTGATCTTTGAGCCCGCCTAGGTAACTCACAAGCCCAGAACATGTCTTGAGGCCGAGCGGAATGATTGCGAGCGCTAGCTCTGCCATGGTCTCGACACTTATGCTGAGGTGAGAGTTGAGCGAGGAGGAGGGTTTTGTGATAACAGACAAGCAAAGGTGTAAGGGGGGCGCAGACGTCAATCAGGCTACCAGTAATATCTCACCACGTTCAAGCGGCACCTTCTGCAGAACATTCACAATTACAAACGCCGTAAGAGCCAATCAAATCATGGTTTTATTGGCTCTTGGTCCCTGCGGCTGGAATAATATGGAACAGTGTTGGGCAGCTCAACACCATACCGCGATAGTAATGTATTTAGACGGTAGATGTGCCTTCAAATGACTGCTGTTGATATCTTTACGTCGCAAAAATGTCTACCCAGCTTCTTAGAAGCGTTTGTAATGATTTTGGTTGTCCCGGCTGACGCAATGAGTTTCTTGCTACACGGCGCAACCAACATGTTGTTGGCCCATGATCAGCCAGTGGCTCCACGCCAAAGCACAGGTCATGTTTCAAGTCAAATAGTGCTCGAATCACTTATTTCAGGCCACCGAGCACTAGAACCAAACACTCCAGTGCCCTCGTTCTTCTCAATTCCATCGCCAACCTGAATCAACACAATGCAATTTTCCGATGGTTCTCCATATCCTCCAAGCGAATCTGATATTTCAGAGATCCCACGCGATCTTGAGAAAGAAGATACCATCGAAAAACTTTCACTTCTTCCCAATCCTCCCTCTCGCCCTCGATGTCTGACTCCACCTGGCTTTCGAGATGTCGCTACAGAACATCCCGGACTACCGAACCCTACTTTTCAGCATTGCGCATACAATAAGCTGCCACCCGATATCAGACGGTTCATTTTGATCCTGGCTTTTGGCAATTGTCGCCTCCATATGGACTTCTCTTACGATTATCCGGACATGTCTTCGGATTTCATTCAACCATTAGATGAGAACCATTGTGGCATCGTCATCGAGAATATGTATGGCGACAGACAACGAGTCGTCGATGATACCAAGCCAAGGTCGTGGCTTTGGTGGGGATCTGTTTGCCATCGACTCCCGCCAGATCTTGATGTATCGCGAACAGGCCCGATGACCCATGGAGGACCCGATGGTCCTTAGGCTGATACCTATCGCGTCGGTGAAGCTCGTCACTGCGACTCGTGGCCTGGTTCAGTCCCCTCAAAGTGCCATATCGGTACGATGGGATGGCTCTTGTCTTGTCGACAGAAGTAAGGCCACCAGCCTTTCCTTCAATGAAAGTAATTAACAACTCCTGTAGTTATGCCGAAGCTATCGACATCCTTTACTCGACAAACATCATCATTATGGCCAACGAAGCAATGATGACGCATCTTACTCAACTCCTATTACCGCAGCGCCTCGCATTCATTACCTCGCTTGAGATCAGCTGGAACTTGAAGTCTCGATACGAAAGCGGGCTTTGGAGTATCACGGACGATGAATATTTCATTGACGAGGAAGATTTGAAGCGCATATCTCAAATAATATCCACCCAGTTCCCGCAGCTACGCCGTCTTTATTTATCTTTGGAGCTCTCAAGGCAGCTTGGGCCATGCTGGGGCCCTGATGCTTGGCCAGCTATTAGCCGTCATCTGGACAACCTTGCACGAATCATCCCGTCCCTGACAGAACACGCCATTTCGCTGCCTGGTACTCCATTCGATTCTATCTTGTATGACGCAAAAAAACTGACTTCGGATCGTATTCAGAAATATGTCATTCGTATAATCAGATCTGGCGATCTACTGACGGGCATATAGATGCCATTCGTCTTCCATATGTCGATAGTTATCCTAGAGCACCGTGTCACATCGATACCTCGACCTCCAAGGGCAAAGGCTACTGGATACTCAATGGAAGTAACTGGCCAGAAAAAGAGAAAGTTGTCATGGGCCCTCCACCGATGGGAGAAATTATGGGCCTTGGTCCTCATGATTTCGATGACTTTTAGTTTGTTCACCCTTTAGAAGATATTTAATGGTCCAGATTGCATTCTGAAATGTATTTTAGCAACGGTAGAGCGACTTCTAACGGGAAATTCGTTACAATTATGCGCCATGAATACCTTGCCCTCTATCACTCATATTAGTTAGTACCAAAAGTTCAAGTTGGCATCAGGGGTAAAGCACCCAAACTTATATCTCCTTCATGAATTTAAAAAGATCTCCCCAATACCATCATCTAATGCTACGTCTCTCTTGTATACCAAAACATATTTGTTGCTTTCCCCGATGTCAAGCATCCATCGTTCGCCATGTCTATCTGACACAAAAGAAGATATGGATAAGAGCGCTTTCATGCTGTACACGACGTGATACATACATGTTTTGTTCTACCATCACCTAGGGCCTTCGGCTTGATCAGGGGGGGCTTTCAAGAGCCTTTTCTGTCGCTCTTCCATCATTCGACCAATTCCAAGCATCTAGATATCTATTCGGGGGCATCATTAGCTATTGATATTAAGGCGCCCTACCATCAAGGGCGGAACTTACACCATCAATGCGAAATATGCCAACGAATCGGCATTTGCAACCGGCTTAATGCCTTTGTCGCCGTGAAGTAACTTTGCCAGGTTCCAAACATGCATTTGCCCATCTGTATATTGTCATCTGTCAGTATAGCTCAAACTTTACAATAATGATCCTTGAGTCGCACTCACATGCCACTGCAATCCTGAGTTTTTCTTCCCTCATTTCCTCACTTGTTAAAAGGTCTTTGGAGGGCTTCAGTTCGACTTGATTGGACTCGGTACGTTTGTATAGATATCTACCATATTTATCCACTGCATGCACGTCGCCAATGTCTGTGTTTGTTAGTATTAGCTTGGTTCCTCTCTTTTTTTTTTTTGACAGAGTAAAATGACTGTGTTTTTGGCATGCTTACTGTATGTAAGGGGGAACATTGTGCCGTCTGGGTGTACTTCCGGGAGGTTGGAAGTGGAAACCTATTGGCGATAAAATGCCAGCGACTCTCCCAAGTCCCCCTAAGTCAAATCCCAGCCCCGTGCCAGACCCAGGAGATGAGGACTCTAATGATGACGATGCGTCTACAAAGGAAGCCAAGTCAACTGTAACAACTACAGGCCCAGTGTCAACGGAACAGTCAACCACTATTACCAGCGCCAAATCAACATCGGAGATAACGACTTCGGAAACAACTGCAGAGTGCACTGTCACTGAAATTCCCCAATGTACAAAGACCATCTCGTATATCACCATGTCCCAATCAGTCACGATGTAAGTTTGACTTTGGAACGGTTACCACACTAGGTAGACGCTAATATAAGCCCAGTACAGAGATAGGAGAGTGCCCATCGACTCCAAGCTGCGCGACCGGTGAGCAAAGCACAGTAACCACGATATTGGAACCTGAATCCCATTGGGTGGGATATGTTGCAGATCCCCAACAAGGCCCCTCTGAAGCCGAACTGGACGATCCTGTCGATGAAGAGACGGAGGAGTATCTTGAGGACTTTTTCAAGGAACACGATCTTCTCGTGGACTATGAAGCCGAAGATGCTTCGCCCGAGTGCAGCACTGCCTCCTCAGTTCTTGACCTTACATGTTTCTCTGGGACCTGGCCATCGTTTTGCACTCACATCGTCACTAGTGATAACGAAACGCTGGTTGAGAATATTACGGCGAAGGCACTGGAGTCTAGCGACAAAACAAAGCGACATGGGCATGCAAGATTTCTGGGAATGAACTCGAAGGTGATGAGACGTGGAAGCAAATGTGACGGTTACTCGATAGAATTCAGTTGGGAACCCGGTTCCATCGACGGATGCGTACAATATTGTCTTGGAGCCATGTCGAAGCTGGCTCTATCATGTGGCTTGACCGGTTCTCGCTCAGACGGCATCAGTGACAGTGGAAGTCTTGTCGTTGGCTGTGACATATATAGCTACAGAGTCGTCGAGGACTACCAGCATACGATTACTGAAACTACAAGTGATGTAGCAACAGCTACCGCGACAACAGAGTCAACTTCTTCAGAGGCAACAGCAATCTTTTCTTCTGGCAGCAAAACGTTCACCACCGACGAGGCTACTACCACCAAAGCGGCGACTACTTCGGAAGAAGCAACCTCAAGCACAGAAGATGCCGATGCGACCCCCACAATTGATCCCAACTACCAGCCCCTGGTACAGCAAGACCCTGAATGTCTCGAACCGGCAGATGGAGATCACGGCGCCATTGATCCAGGTACTCAAGATGACTATGCTGAGGACTTTAGCAGCCAGGAACCAGATGGAGGATGGGAGGCTGGAGCAGATATCCAGCATTCTTATAAGGAAACATCCCATGGTGTTGTCTACGAGTACAAGGTCAACTGGGCCCAAGACTGTATTACTGATGGAGATACCCAAGATATCAGATGGCCTTTGGGTCAAGCTGGTGATATTACTGCATACTCGCTCATGAGGGATGCTTTTGAGAAATGTAAGCTTACTAACCCGAACAAGAAGTGCCACACTAACAGTGAGCCAGGCAACAACGGCGGCATTGGTGGATCGATTCAAGCAGGGTGTTTGGTCTACACTTTTAATGGTTATGATGAGTAGATAGCCAGAATTAGGAGAAGTGAGTTTAAGTTTTAGCCAGCGTTTGGAGGAGCCGATGGTTTCTGTAAGCAAAAGGGCTGGGAACGAGATTACCTGTATGTTGTCATTTTGTGGTGAGATTTCGGAACGGACGAGGCAGCAAAATAAAACAGGCATCAACAAATGGCGACAATCTTCTAGGCAGCAAGACTGAGACCATGTACAAAGGAAGCCGAAATCACTCTGACTGCCATAGACCACTAAACTTCCCTAAAGTCGGCCTTGCTCTCTACATTATGACTGTAACCGAAGTCGGCTGCATGGGCGTCAAGCCCAACATGAACATCATGGACCATACCACTCCAGAGGGCAAAATCCTGACTGACGCTTGGAATACCGTCATCAGCAAGCCTGGTGGCCCTCAAAGAGTTTACTGGGGCCTGGAATCGGTTGAACCATCAATGGTCTGGTGCTTTTTCGACTTTGATTCGATCGAGCAACATCGGCGATTTGCTGAGGAGTAAGTTCTATACTAGGACTCAACGTGAAGTGACTAATTGGTATAGATACGGCGCAGATGCAGTTAAGGATATTCCCAAGATCTGCACGTATGGAGAGTTCTCGAAGCATATCAAGATGGTTCCGTCTTCCGACGTTCTTGAGTCACCTCTCACAGAGATCATACTAGCATATTTCCCCCAAGATATCTCAGAGGAAAAGAAAGAAGCTCTCTCGTCCAAGATTCAGGAGATTCTCAGACAAGCTTTTCCTGGTGAGGCTAGAGTCGCTCACGCCTGGGGCGTGGAGAACGACTTTCCAGCAAGAGGTGAAGATGGACAGCCGAGATCAGTTCTCATGGGTTTCGTTGGATTGTCTCATTCCGAAGCTTGGGGAACTTATCGTCAGACCGATGCTTGGAAAGAGGCACTCTCGAGTATTGAACGGTTGGAGGGTTGTACGAGTATTTATAGCTTTGCGATAAGGTCCCAGCATCTGGAGAGGTTGGAGGGATTTTGATAGTTAATTGGTCAGAATATGCAGTCGTCATTACAACTCTTGACTTTTCTTCGATTACGAACTGATCGTTCCCAAATTCCAATACGAGAAATTAACAATTTCTGTAAAGCCACGTTTCGGACTTTCGGTCATTTCTTCTTATCATTTGATAATCAACCCTCTAACTCTTCTCTTCCAACCATTCCAACATGTGGAGCCGTAAGACTCACAACTCCATCTCTTCCAACCGAGATTTTCTTTCATTCTGCGAAGATCTCCACTTCTGCCCGTCTTATCTCCACGACACTACTCTCAACAAGGCAATCCACGCCTCTAGGTTTAAGCTTATTCGCTGGATCGTGGTGAACTACCTCTTTGAGATTAGCAGAGTCCGAAAGTCCGAAGATCCATGTGGCTTCTGGTAATTCCTATTCTGGATCATCGAGGGGTTGGATTTGGATTTTTAAGCATTTTTTATGATCCAAGATAGATCTCGCTTGTCGGGGGTATAGATTTAAAGGTATAGATTTGAGTGTTTAAATCTATCCCTTGGGTTAGATTCGATAGGTTTCGTGTAAATTCATCATATGCTCTTGAGATATCGCCTTCTAACAATAGCGGACCCGAAATCCACAATACACACCCAAAACGGTATAACTTGACGAAACACTTCCCAAATATTTCATCACCGCCATCAGAACCTACCCCAATCTTCATCGTTATCAAGTTATGACTGAGAAAGTCAACACTCCAACTGGTGTTCTCGACCAAGAACGCAATGCCTCTCGCGAACCTTCACTCTTTGACCAAAAAGAACTCGATCGTCTAGGTCGAGAGCGTCCAGCATGTTTCTCAAACCTCTTATCGGAGCTAGGCTTTATCTTTGCGGTCGTGGGTTCGATGATGGTTAGCGAGTATTTTGTTTCTGGTTTTAACATTATCCTACCTTCGTTGGCTGTTACACTCGAGATTCCGGATGAGGTTAGGACTTGGCCTGCTGCTGTCATTAATCTTACTACGGCTGTTTTACTTCTTCCGTTCGCGAGACTTTCTGAGATTCATGGTGGAAGGTTTATCTTCCTCGGCGGACATGTTTGGTTGATTATTTGGTCGATTATCGGAGGTTTCAGTCAGAACCCTACCATGCTTATTGCTTGTCGAGCTATGCAGGGCCTAGGGCCTTCAGCTTTCTTGCCGTCAAGTGTAGCGATCATGTCACGCATTTATCGCCCAGGTCCAAGGAAGAATCTCGTTTTCAGCATGCTTGGCGCCTTTTCTTGCATCGGCTTCTACTCTGGAATCTTCTTCGGTGCATTGTCGGCCCAGGTCCTTGGTTGGAAGTGGTATTTCTTTATTGGTGCTTTCTTTTGCGCAAGTATCTTCATCACTGGTCTTTTGACTATTCCAAAGAGCCATGGAGATCCACTTCCTGATTTGAAGATGGACTGGTTGGGCACTGCTACGGTTGTACCGGGTCTTGCATTGGTGGTGTATGCATTGACTGATGGCGGAAATGCGCCCCAGGGCTGGAGAACTCCTTATGTCTATGTTACCTTGATCTTGGGTATCATCTGTCTCGCACTGTTTGTGTACATCGAGGGATGGCGAGCCAGCCAACCTCTTATGCCTGCAGAAGTTTTCAAGACGAAGTACATGAGTCGATTGGTCTTTGCGCTATTCATGTCCTACGGATCTTTTGGTCTGTTTCTTTTCTACGCTAGCTTCTAGTAAGTACCGGCTCATCAGCCATCTCTCATTCTCAACTAACATATCATCAGCATTGAATCGGTTTTACACATTGGACCCTTGCTCACAGCAGCTTGGTTCATCCCTCTCGCGGCTGGCGGTTTCATTTTGGCTATCGTTGGCGGCTTCGTTCTTCATATCCTTAGCGGTCGATTACTCCTAATCATCTCCGGCCTTGGTTTCCTCGGCTCAACGGTCTTATTTGCACTTATTCCCGACAGTGGACGATCCAACTCATTCCTCTACTGGGCATTTGTCTTCCCCGCCATGATTCTCGCCACAGTTGGGGTAGACATTGCCTTTAACGTTACCAACGTCTTCATCACAACATCTCTCCCTAATCATCTTCAAGCAGTTGCCGGTGCTTTGATCACCAGCTTGCTCTACCTCGGTATGGCATTTTGGCTAGGTGTTGGAGAGATGGCAGTATCTGCGCAAAAGGATATCAAAGGTGCTGAGAATGTTGATGCACGAAGCCAGTATCAAATTGGTTTCTGGACTGGTGCTGGACTGGCTGTGGCATCTTTGTTGATCTTTATCACGGTCAGGATGGAATCGGCTAAAGCTGATTTGACAGCGGATGAGAAGGCTCAGAGAGAACGAGAGAGAGCTGTAGAGCAGAGCACAGAGTAATGAGCTTGTGGTTCGGCTTCTGAATATTTATGCCTGAATTTAGAGTTCCAAAAGTTGGTTTACGGACATTTAACGGAAATAGAATACACTAGAGTAATAGCTACAGAGATTGTCGAATTTTGATTATATTCACTTGATGGGACAGCGAAAGTCAAGGAGTTGCATGTCTTCTGAGTACAGGGTAGAGCTTAGAATTTGGCAAGATTGCTCTATAGGAGTTCTTCTGATTACAGAAGCTTGAGCAGAGTCTTGCAGTCTCCGTTTTGATAACACCATGATATTGAAAGAAGGTGTCCTGCAGCTCTGAATTCACTAACATGGATCCATCTAAGCGTTTGTCGATGGCTTATGTTGCGCCGCACCTGGGCATGGTTTAATTAACTCTATCTTCAGTCGAACTCTAGACCAGTCTTCTGCAGTCTCGCATGATGTCCGTCCGTAGATAAGTCGGTCCTACCAGTACCAGGGTTACATCTAAAGTTCTTTATCCTTAAGTTTAATTACAACTCTGAAACCCACGACAGGGTCACGCCCAGCCGCACGAGCATCCAGACCGCTTAACCCAAAATCATGGTGCCTTCAACAAAAACGCTAATCCTTGAATTTTAGAAGAAAGAAACTGTCATCCCCTTCTCAAACAGTCGATCCGGTACGCTTTGCCCCCTCGAATTTTAACGTTGGGGTTTGCGGGGGAATTACCTTTGCAGCGTTCAATGGGGGCGGGGTGATCTACCGCTAAGAATGGGGAAATACAGCTCCACGGAAACTCTGAGCCGCGGATAATTTACTGTCCACGAATGAGAAGCTGCCCGCTGGGAACAAGCTTATTCAGAGAACCACTGTAGACGACGCTCTGTTAGCGAAAACAACACTTCCAATCTGGGGTTTGTTAACTTTTTTGACATGAGACGAGGACCATTAAACTAGCTATGCGGTTTAGACCCGCTTGAGAAACTGGGGGTCATGTATTCGGGAGTACCTCCGAAATGATCATCCAGTCTTTGTATATAAAACCTCTAAACATCCCTATGTTTCTTTTCTTCTGATCCTCAAGCCAACTCATCTTCTGCACTGACAATCTTTTCACAATGAAGGTCTCGAGCTTCTTCTCAACCCTCTCCCTCTTCGCAGGCGTTCTCGCCGAGGCCATCGACCTCCCTGCCGGTGTTCCTCGCAGCATTGAAGAGTTCCGCGCCAAGCATCCCTATGAACTTCCCGTCAAGAGAAGTCATCGCAAGGTCTATACTATCAGACATAGTAAGAACGACAACGATGATGTCTCGTCAGAGTTCTATAAGGGCTTGAAGAAGGCGAACAAGGGAGGTACTCTGTACCTCCCCAAGGGTCAGACTTTTGTCATTGGAAAGCCCCTTGATCTCACCTTTTTGAATGATATTCATGTTCATCTTGAGGGTGAGATTAAGTTTACCAATGATACGGAGTATTGGCAGAAGAATGCTTATAAGCATCCTTTCCAGGTATGTCACTGAAACCTTCATGATGAGTTGAGACTAATGGTTGTAGAACTCGATCATGTTCTGGAAGTGGGGTGGCAAGAACATCAAGCTTTACGGAAAGGGTGTTCTGAACGGTAACGGTCAGCGATGGTGGAACGGTATGACTCCTCTTATCATATTTTAGGTCATATTCTAACAATACGCAGAGTTTGCCGGCAAGGAGATTCTTGACACTACCAACGCCTACCTCCGACCTATTCTGTTCTATGCTCAGAACGCCACCAACCTGGACATCCAGGGAGTTCACTTCAAGGACTCCCCCTGCTGGACCAACTTTGTCGTCACCTGTAAGGAACCCTAGCCAAGTCCTGATGATCATGTACTGATATTCTTCTAGCCAAGGACATCTCGTTCAAGGACGTCATCTGCACTGCTCGCTCCACCAACGCCACTGCTCTTCCCAAGAACACTGACTTCTTCGACTCCCTGAACGTTGAGAACCTCAATGTTGAGCGTGCCTGGGTTGACATTGGTGATGATTGCTTCTCCCCCAAGAGCAACGCCACCAACGTCCACGTCGACACCATGTACTGTAACGGTAAGCTCACTCCACTCCTCGCATCACATAGCTTTTACTAATAACCTTAGGCACCCACGGTCAGTCCATTGGCTCTCTCGGCCAGTACAAGGGCGAGATGTCCTTCGTCAAGGACGTCGTCATCGAGAACGTCTGGATGCTCAACGGCCAACACGGCGCCCGTCTCAAGACCTGGGCCGGCCCCGACATCGGCTACGGCTTCATCGACAACGTGACCTTCCGCAACTTCTGGGGCGGCAACAACGAGTACACCGCCTTCATCGACTCGTGCTACTTCAACATCAACGCTACTACTTGCGCCCAGTACCCCTCTCGCATGAACATCACAAACATTCTCTTCGAGAACTTTACTGGTTACAGCTCCGGCAAGTACGGTAACGCTGTTGCCAAGTTGACTTGCTCGACTAGCAAGGATGCTGTCTGTGAGAACATCAAGTTTAAGGACTTTAACATCAAGACTCCTTGTGGTGGAGACCCTGTGTTCCTCTGTGATGGTGTCAAGGATATCGGTGTGGATTGTGTTAGTGCTACTAGTGCGGCAGGTAAGGCTGCTTTGGCGAATAAGTGTGTTGCGCCTCAGGCTTCTGCGAGCCCTTTCAAGGTTAGAAAGTTCAACGGTTAAGAGATGACGGGGTTTGTGGTAATTAGTGTTGTAAGATGAATGAGATATCGATGGCTTTTGGCCATTGACTTTGACTTTGAAATTTTGATAACCAACTGTGATATCTTCTGTGGCTCAAGCTCGTAGAGAGCCAGAAACATTTCTTTGCGAGAAGTAAAGAATCATGCAAGAACAAGGTCAAGGTTGAAGGGATAGGTTGAAGGGATAGGTTCGAGAAACGAAGTTGCCATTATGATGGATCTGGAATGCTGGATAGATGCCTTGAGCAAGTCGATCTTACCAACGGACCTACGATGTTACAGAACTCGGCGGGCACAATTAATTGTTTAATTCTTCTGTAGCACAAAGCGATTTAAATTTTGATCGCGTAATGCTGTTAAAGAATCAAAGATTGGTTTGCATGTTATCTAGCCGTTAGGAAACATCGCCAAGTTGAACAAGGTGATAATTTGGGTCTTTACATTTTACACGGCAAAGAACTGAGGTGCTTGAACAACAATGAAACACTGTTAAGAAGCTGAGCTTGCAGTCTCTCAGTGAAAGAAATAAACCCAGAATAACAGGAATTCTTTCACTGCATCGACTAGTCTTTAATTCGGTGATGTCCGGGGTCATCATTGTTCACGGCACGGGTTGTGCAGATGATCCAGGGTAAGCCAGCAGTTTTGCGTCTGATCACAATGAGAATGCTGATTGGGTCGCGATAAGAACTGCCGGGAAGTGGGGCCTCTCAACGCTCCTCGCGTACCGAGCGTGCTTGCCCAGTGCGAAAGACCCGCTAGACTCGGTTGCTGGGCTGTCACTTTCCAATTAACGCGTGAGGACGCGTGCACCCTGTCCCCTACTAAATTACCTGACGCGACTACAGCTCAATCTAAGAAAGACATGGCCCTCCCAATCTGAAGTTCCCATCCACCATCCTCACCTTCATTCAATCACCTACTTATTCTATTTCGTCCAGACTTTTGTTGTTTTGTCAATTGTTACTGATTGTTTGCCTACCGACACATACTCGTCATCGAATACTGTCCCACTGTCTCTTTTTACCTGATTCACGCCTGTCGATTGCCCTGCCTAGCACATTTAATCGCTGCGCACTGCTGAGGCCATTCACCACCATGGCGAGCCAACGATCAACTGCGGCCCGAACGCCCGCTAAAGCGACTAAACCGGCTGCCACTACTTCTTCAGCCAAGCAGCGTTCAATCGTTTCTTTCTTCCAAAAAGCGCCCCCCTCTTCCCCCGCCGCTGCCGCATCATCGCCTCTTGCAAAAGCGTCTCCCACGGCCAAGCAATCCTCGTGCTTGAAAGAAACAACGAAGGCAAATTCTTTGCCAAAGACAACTCCGCTCTCCAAGTCCAAGCCCAAGCCAACTGTCGCCATCAAGCAAACAACCCCCGTCCCTGATAGTGACGCTATTGAGCCCCCTAGCTCCCAGGAGAATCTCGATTCGGCCATGAAGGTAAAGAATGCCCCGAAAAGCGCAGCGACACGAGCTGACACGGACCGACAGAAGTCCTCCAAGATGAACCACGACGCTCTCCCCAGCAGTCCGACTCGAAAGGTGAGAAACTCGCAATGCAAGATACTAGCTAGATCAGCCACTGATGCTCCCGAAGGTCAAAAAGGTTGTTAGTTACGCCGAATCCTCAGAGGAAGACGAGCCTTTCCAGTTTGGCGGGCCCGCAAGCTCGCGTCGAAGAGCGAGAGTACGACAGGTTGTTAGGGATGAGGACGATTACGAAGAACAAGAGGAGGAAGAGGCAGAGGAGAACGATAGTGGTTTGTCTCCCCGTGTCTGATTCACTGTTCAACTCTAACGATTGCAGATACTATGGATGACTTTATCGCATCAGACTCAGACGAAGATACCTCTCGTTCCAAGAAGCGAAAGCGACCCTCAAAGCCCACTGCTCCCCGAAAACGATCGAACAAGTCATCGCCTATACCTGAACCCCATATAGATATCAAGGATAGCATTCTTGAAGAAGATGAGCTGATGGATGATGTGGGAGGCTCTACGGCCTCGCAATGGAGCTACGATGCCACCTCTACCGATAAGCAGCCGGTAGTCAAGCCCGCTGAGAGGGTGGCTTTGAGGGACCCTAAGTACAAGGAGAAGGCACACACCAAAGATCCCGACCAAAGGTATCCTTGGCTTGCCAATATTATGGATAAAGACAAGCGAAAGCCCGATCATCCCGAGTATGACAAGCGAACAATTTACATTCCTCCTGCTGCTTGGCAGAAGTTCTCTCCTTTCGAGACTCAATACTGGAAGATCAAGCAGAACCTTTGGGATACAATTGTCTTCTTCAAGAAGGGCAAGTTTTACGAGTTATACGAGAACGATGCCACCGTAGGACATCAGGAGTTCGACTTCAAGATGACAGACCGGGTCAACATGCGCATGGTTGGAGTGCCTGAGAGTTCGCTCGATCACTGGGTGAACCAGTTTATCGCCAAACAATACAAGGTTGCTCGTGTTGATCAGATGGAGACAAACTTGGGTAAAGAGATGCGCGAGCGACAGGATAAGAGCAAGAAGGCCGACAAGGTCATCACCCGTGAGCTTGCTTGTATCCTTACAGCCGGAACACTTGTCGACGGTAGCATGTTGCAAGATGACATGGCCTCCTACTGTGTCGCTATCAAGGAATCTGTCGTTGACGATCTCCCTGCTTTTGGTATCGCCTTTGCTGACACTGCTACTGGACGTTTCTACCTTTCTACCTTTGTGGATGATGTGGATTTGACCAAGTTTGAGACCCTCATCGCTCAAACCGGCCCCCGAGAACTACTTCTTGAGAAGTCTCGCATGTCTACCAAGGCACTGCGTATCCTCAAGAACAATACTAGCCCAACCACCATCTGGACACACCTCAAGCCAGGTGACGAGTTCTGGGAGGCGGATAAGACCCGTCGCGAACTCGACTGTGGAGGCTACTTCAAGGCAGAAGATGCTGACGAGGAGGTCTGGCCTGAAATTCTTCAATCGCTACGCGATGATGATTTGGCCATGTCGGCAACTGGAGCATTGATCTCATACTTGCGCTTCCTCAAGCTTGAGAGACCTTTACTGTCGCAGGGCAACTTCGAGCTCTACAACCCCATTCAAAAGAATGGAACACTGATCCTAGATGGGCAGACGCTCATCAACCTCGAAGTCTTCTCCAACTCGGTCAACGGCGGTTCCGAGGGTACGTTGTTCAGCCTACTTAACAAGTGCGTCACGCCCTTTGGAAAACGTCTCTTCCGATCATGGGTCGCGCACCCGCTTTGCAACATCGATCGCATCAACGAGCGTCTCGATGCTGTCGAGATGCTCAATGCCGATCAGACGGTACGTGAACAATTCGCCTCACAGCTTGTCAAGATGCCCGACTTGGAGCGACTCATCTCCCGAATTCACGCTGGGGCTTGCAAACCCGAAGATTTTGTCAAGGTCCTGGAAGGCTTTGAGCAGATAGAGTATACCATGAGCCTTCTGGGAGCTTACAAGGGTGGTAACGGCCTCGTCGACCGCTTGATTTCATCGATGCCAAACCTCGATGAGCCTTTGAGCTATTGGAGATCAGCTTTCGATCGCAGCAAGGCACGCGACGAGAAGCTACTTATTCCTGAGCGCGGTATTGAAGAGGATTTCGACCAGAGTTCTGATCGCATTGAGGAGATTAAGCAGCAACTCGAAGATCTCTTGGCCGAGAAGAAGAAGGAGTTCAAGTGCAAGCTTCTCAAGTTCACAGACGTTGGTAAAGAGATCTACCAGCTGGAAGCTCCCAAAAGCGTTAAGGTTCCTTCAACCTTTCGCCAAATGTCAGCGACAAAGGATGTCAAGCGCTGGTACTTCCCCGAACTATCCCAACTTGTGCGAGAGCTTCAAGAAGCGGAAGAAACCCACTCACAGCTCGTACGCGAAGTTGCGTCGCGATTCTTCCAAAAGTTTGATGTTGACTATGAAACATGGCTGCAAGCCATCAAGATTATCTCGCAGCTGGATTGTCTTGTCAGCTTAGCCAAGGCATCCGCGTCTCTTGGCCAGCCAAGTTGCCGCCCAGAGTTTGTGGATGAGGAGCGAAGCACTGTTGACTTCCAAGAACTGCGACATCCTTGTATGATGAACACAGTCGACGACTTCATTCCCAATGACATTAAGCTTGGTGGTGACCAGGCTAAGATCAACTTATTGACTGGAGCCAACGCTGCCGGTAAATCTACCGTCCTTCGCATGGTGAGCTCTTTCTTCTCAACATACTATTGTACAATGCTAACAACCACAGTCTTGCGTCGCCGTCATCATGGCTCAGATTGGCTGCTATGTCCCTGCCACTTTCGCACGCCTCACTCCCGTCGATCGCATCATGTCTCGTCTCGGCGCCAACGACAACATCTTCGCCGCTCAATCGACCTTCTTTGTTGAGCTTTCCGAGACCAAGAAGATCCTTTCCGAAGCCACACCCCGATCATTGGTCATTCTGGATGAACTTGGTCGTGGAACCAGCTCTTACGATGGTGTCGCCGTCGCCCAGGCTGTTCTGCATCACGTCGCTACTCACATTGGCTGTGTCGGTTACTTCGCCACTCACTACCACTCTCTCGCGACAGAGTTTGAGAACCATCCCGAGATCCGAGCACGAAGGATGCAGATCCACGTTGATGACGAGGAGCGTCGCGTTACCTTCTTGTACAAGCTGGAAGATGGTGTCGCCGAGGGTAGTTTCGGTATGCACTGCGCCGCTATGTGCGGTATCTCATCACGCGTGATCGACCGCGCAGAAGTCGCTGCCAAGGAATGGGAGCACACCAGCCGTCTCAAGGATAGTCTTGAGAAGGCAAAGACAGGGTGTTACATCCCGCTTGGTATTCTCAGCGACATCGGTGCACTGCTTGGCGATAAAGGCGAGATGGGAGACGCGGGTGTGGATGTTCTTCTTAATGCTATCGAGGCATTGTAATATGACACAAATAAGGCTTGGAACAAGGAGGAACGGACAGGTTTCTAGAGGAATTGGTGATATCTTGCAAGGCGTGTATGGCGTCGACTTTACATGTATTTGGACTGACGACCTCTGATAGAGTTGTCACAAGGGGATCGATAGGCGTTGCAATGGAGTTCTATTTGAGACAGACATGCGAGATCAATGTGCTTTGGGGTGTTACAGACAGTATAATGAGAGGCAATTGCCATAGCGATAGAGAGACCTAGATAAATAGCAAAAGATACAAGATCCCGGTTGACCATTGCCCATACCACCCAGCGAACAAACTCAATTCAGCATGACGCCGATCCCAAACCATGACAAACAACAAAGCTAATACTCAGTCCATCATTCAACATGCAAATCACTCATCAAATCTCAACAGAACGAAGCCAGTTCAACTCGAATACCATACTGTCAAACTAATCACCTATCCGGATCACTGCTATCATAATCAGGCTCTGGAGCCGGAGTCGCAGTCTTTGAGCCAGCCGCTTTTTTAGGTGCAGGTTTTGGTGCAGGTTTTGGTGCAGTTTTCGAAGCAGCCTTCGAAGCAGGTGCCACAGCCGCAACCGAAGCAGCCGTCGAAGGAGCAGGAGAAGCGGTAGCGGTTTTCTGCATACGAATTCGACTCGAGGCACGCGAGGGTTGCGTGCTGGCCTTCCTCCCACGTTTGGGAATCTTGGTGCCTGTGACAATGTTAGTCCTGTTCATATCAAGGCATTGGAGAGCGGTAGGGAAGAGGATGGAACGGAAGGATAGTGTTGGTACTTACCAGTCTTGGCCTTCTTCGCAGCGGGTTCCTCAGTCTCCTCCTCAATTGAAGTAATTGCACTCTCAGGCCTCTTCAATGCCGGAGTAGCATCAATGTTGAGATTACTAATGTCCTCCGGAACAGTCGCATGCATCGACCCATCAGTGTCAGTGTCGCTCTGATACTTATACAAAGTATCAGGAACTTCTACTCCGGTGTACATCTTGCGTCGCTTTCGTCCATCCGAGGTGTCATCCCATGGCAGACCGGGCGCTTCCCACGATCCAGGGAAAGGAGGGTCCCCTTCGTAGGGAGGCCAGGGAATGTCCCACCATTCATTGTTATCTGGGTTATTGGGGTCGGAGCGCCAGACTGATGCGAACTGGTCGCTTGAGTTGGTAGGATAGATCGTGCGTGCGTATGTTGGGTAGCGACGGCGGAATGATTTCTTGATCTTGCCGAGCGCCTTGGGTATGTCAGAGCCTTTGATCCAACCGCTGCGGTTGGGGAGACGTTCAATTGAGCCTGGAGCGTTGCGAATACCGCAGCATCGTCTCTTGTCGGTATGTGCCTGTGGTGCGTTAGTATGCCTTTCAGCATGGTAGGGATAGATACATACCTCGACTTCTGCATCACGACCGATGGGCGAGTGGTTGGGACTCTTGCTTCGCTTCTTAGGCACCTTGCGGAGACACTTGGAGCAGTACATGTCCTCGTTGGGATCAAAGTCGGGATCTTCAGGGCCGAGTTTCTTCACCCAGTCTGGAGACTTCGCTCGACGACGGAAGGGCTTTCCTCCTTGCTCATTTGGTTCCTCGTCGTAGTCATCAGTCTCATACCCATCATCTTCATACTCGCCATCCTTCTCTCCCGTACGGCGAGTCTTCCTGGCCTTCTTGCTCTGGGCTCGTCCTCGGGCGACACTGCTCTGAGCCTCGCTGCCTTGTGCTTCAGTGGAGGAAGCCGTTGTCTCAGGCGGTTCTTCCTGAGCCTTGGTATTTCGTCGCCGACCACGAGAAACTGTAGAAGCGGCTTCGCTGTGGCTCTCAACCGCCGATTCGATCTCCTGTGTTAGAGCCTTGCGTTTCTTGCCCGCTTTCTTCGTAGGGGGGTTCCTGGAGACAGGCTTCTTGGGGGCAGGCTTCTTGGTTACCACCACAGCACCAGTTGACTCGTTGGACTCATCCATAACCTCATCGTCTGAAAAGACCTCAGTCACCCGCGGAGTCGGGCTGAGAGATTTGCTCTTCGAGGCATTCCTAGCAGACTGACTTCGAGCACGTGAACGACCAGAAGGCTGTCGCTCGCTGGAACTGCCACGGTTCCCATTGTCACTGTCACTGTCATTATTGCTCTCATCCTCGTCATCGTCATCGTCATCGCCATCTCCATCTTGATCGTCCTCATCATTTGATGGAAGCAATTCACTTTGCCGCGTTTTGTGGCATTCCTCAATATGACGAAGATACTCCGGGGCAGTCATATCCCCAATGACAATACCGCACTTCCCGAAATATTGACACTTCTTAACGGGCGGACGGTGTGAGCGCTTTCGAGCTTCAAGATAAGCCTCAGCTCGAGCGGCGGCTTCCCGTTCGAGCTTCGCCCTGGCTTCCTTGTCAGCCTTCTTTCTAGCCGCATCTTGAGCTCTTGCTTCCATCTCTTCCGCCGCCGTTGGTCTGATCCTCCGAACGGTTTCCACCTCCCCCCTCAATGGACTCCCGGTGTTCTGAGAATAGACCATATATGGACGCTCTAAAACCGGCTGCAGATCACGCCAGAGATCATAGACATGACAGTCCATGTGCTTCCTACAATCCTCTACCTTGCGTTTGCTTCTTATTTCTTTGCCTTCCTCATCTGTGCCCTCGACTACGAAGAACGGAAGATCGCAGAATGGACACTTCGCAACCTCAGAACACCAATGCCCGGTCGTGATGTGGTACCATAAGCCCCAAGAGCCGAGCCCGCTGATATCAGGAAAAGCGCATTTTCGGATGGGACAAACGTCTGGAGGATCAAGGACAGCTACTGGTCCAGTCATGTCATACCAGGCAGGGGGGTTTGAGAGACTTCGCGGAGGCTCAGGAAGTTTATGTGTATCCAGTGAATCCCGTGCCTTTTTCGCTCGTTGGATAGCCCTCTGGACATGACCAGGAAGCGGAAGCTTTTCTGTTGTTGGTGTCTCTACCGGCGGTGGCCTAGCCGTCAAACCACCGCCAGGGAGGTCTGGTGGCACTCGACGAGACCCAGAGAGATGGGATGGCAATGGACGAGCTGCCGGAGCCGGGTTCGACGCTGTACTAGGTCCCATATGAGCTACAGGAGCCGGGTGGCGAGGGGGAGCTGAACGAAGTGCAGTGAAAGGATTGGGAATTTGTCCCAGAGAGAACGGCTCAGCAGATTGGGTTTGAACTACCGGTGGCGGGTAGCCCGCAGGTTGCTGAGGGGGTTCCGATGGGTGCGGTACTGCAGGCGTCGTCCTAGGAATAGGCTCATCCACAAGACCCAAGACATTCTTCAGGTCCCTAGTATGCTTCTCCCGCATATGCTTCATCCTCTGAGACTTATCCCACCATTCAAACATTGGCTCATCGCACCAAGGACACATTCGCGACTTATGAGCTTCCAGAGTATGTTGCTTCCTGGCCTCATGATCGTCAGCCCGGCAGGTGAAGTCGCAGTCCTCAAAGATGCACTGCATGGTGCGCTTGAGAAGCAGGTTACGAGTGTTCCAGAGGGCGCGCTGCAGCTCAGCTTGCTCGGTGGGTGTGAGGATGGCTTTGGAGATCATCGGGACGTTGCCAGAATTGGTGGTGCGAAGCATCTTCTCTGCAGGCGCTGCAGTCACAGGGATGCCAATTGCAGCTGGCGAAGACCCAGCTCCGAGGTTACCAAAGATACTGGGTTGAGTGGCCCATGTGCGTTCTCGGGCCTCTCGTGGCGCGTAGTCGTCAAAATCCCATGGTGACCTGTGGGAAGGACCAGGTCGGGAGGTAGCGACGTGTTCGGTCCCGTTATCGTCTTCATTGTCATCGCCGTCGTCACCACTCCCAGCGTCATCGTCCCCTCTGCTTGATTCGTCACTGCTGTGATCACTAGGGATTGTTATCTCAACCCTTTGATTAGGGGCGTCTCCAGACAACGAATCACCTCCCGACGGCGAGTCATCTCCCTGCAACGAATAACCATAAAGATATGAATCTGAATCTGAATCTGCTGGTCTATAAACCCGGGGACGGTCTGCGGGATAAGGTCTGTTGGCCCAGTCAGGTCGACTGGTTGCCAAAACACCAACATCATACTCCTGCTCCTCCTCAGCTTCAAACTTGCCATAAAGCGTCGGTGCCTCAGGCAACGCGAGTTTCGAAGCCGGAGGCTCTCGGATTTCGACATGAGGCAGCGTAGGGCTCACGAACGCCCCAGCTCTGTAGGATGAGCGTGCTCGGTCAATTACCTCGTTGTCATTAGGACTCGGGGAGCCGAGTCTTTGGGGCGATGAAGGGTAATTGATGGCAGGGTCGACTATCACATCTTTTTCGACGTTCTCGATTTCAAGAGTATCTGCACCTAGCCGAGGGCGCGTGATATAAAGTTCGGGGTTAAAATCACGAATGCCCCAGATGTTGTCCTCCGATATGCATGCATCCCAGTCGACATCTGATTTCTTGACAAATGAAACTGTAATGTCTGGAGACGTAATGGATTCTCTCACACGATACCATTCAACGTCGGATGCGTCAGGGCGGATTAGGTAGGATGGTGTGTCTCGAGTTTGAAGACTGTTGGCACAACGAGTCTCCTTGAGCAGTATGTGATCCTGGCGCATGTCTCTCTGGTACTTGGTCTTGGATACGAGTTGGTATACTGCGTCAAAGATCTGACTGGCTTGAGATGTCAGAGGTGGCATCTCGACCGAGATCTCTTGTCCATCGTGCCAAGCAGGGAACAGACGACAGCGCCCAGGGCGAAAATGAGGGTGAATGGTCAAAAACCAACATGATAGAGTTTCGATCTTCTCGCCAACAAGGCGTCCGTAGGCATCCTTGTTCCCACCACGATATCCACGTTTCGGAAGAATCTCCAAGCCCTTGATACCATCCCCATAGCTATTTGTGGGGTCTCCCTCAAGCACATACACGGTCGAAAGCTTTCTGCTCGACTCAGGGTCAAAAGCCTCCGTAGAAATCTCACAAATTGGGTGAAAGGCTGCGCGATACTCGTCTCCAGAATTACTGTCATTTACCAACAAGTGAGGGTTAGGGCTTGGGTAATAGTTGGGAAAGATCAGAGGTTTCACATCGGGGTCGAGCCAGGTGCATTCAATCATCCAGCAAGCGCCGGGGCTGTTCAGTGGGTGAAGAAGCTCCCAAGCCGATTGCGGCAGACCCATGGCACCGTAAACGACAGGTACGGTCAATGAAGCGTCTGGCTTGTTCTTGTCGTAGAGACGGAACAAGGCATGGTTGTACTCGGAGCATCCCGCATCATAGTAGCCCAAAGGTCGACCAAAGAGGATATCAGTGGCGACCCTGAAGTAAGCATTGTACTGCTGAGATGCATAGTTGCTAGCGACGAAGCTTTGGGTCTTGGTTTCGGGGAATGGGATATAAGCATAACTGATGGCATCCTTCTCAGGTCCATTGGGGAAAGACCCAAGAGAGCGCCCAATCCTGACGGTGTCTGTCTCCAGTTGCTTCTGGGAAGGCTCCCAGTGCTCGGTTGTGTTTTCTGAGTCCTTCCGAATGTAATTAATAAAGAGAGTACAGCAATCCTTGTGTGACTTGTCTTTGGGCCCCAAGGCAAAGTGTTCCTCAAGGAAGAGCATTGCTTTACTATCCCTTGATAAGGGCAATTTGTCACGAATGGTTTTCCTGTCGCCGGTCTTCTTATCAAAAACATGGAGGTCGAATCTGTACTCCCTCTCCCTAATATCGTCAGGATTATTATGTAATAGTTGTCGTAGGACGAGTGCAAATGATCGCCACTTGCGAGGGCGAAATGGTATGCGCCCATAGAGGTTATACAGATAAGTCCATCCTTCCTCAGGGACAGCGGGAGTCTCAGTTGAGGGGACATAGTCACAAGCGATGCGATCGTCGCATGCGGCTTGAGGTGAACTGGGTCCTTCGCCTCCACGAAGACTCAAAATCGGTTCGCTTGCCCGTGGAACCGGGACTGGCCGACTGAAGGCTTCCTTAGCTTGATGTTGTTAGTCGTGTATCTGAAGATTTGAAGAGGTATCGTAGTCAGCTTACCTTTCAGGCTATCCTTTCCCCAGTTGCGACGGTCGTGAGCTGTAAGAAAATGCATTGGTGGTTTGATGTTGTACAATGGGACTTCCTCCTCCATACCCACAGCCAGGGAGAGCTCTTTGAGAATGTCTTCCATTGGAGCAATTGGCAACCCAAAGTACATCATCGTGAGCTTTGTTTCCAAAGAATCCTCGACGCCCTTGAAGCGATCATTCAGAAGAGCCTCGTAGCGCTTTGTATTGGCAGTTTGCAATTCCTTCACGTCTGCGCGATCAGATGGCATCAACATGCGACTCTCATAGTATGTGAAGTCTTCTCGAATGATGTCTTTGATGGGAGTATCCGACTTCAGTCTTTTAGAGAAAAACTTGTGCTTCTTCACCCATTGTGAATCGTTTGGGCCGATAAGAAGGTCGAGGCGCGTCGCGGCAATGTCAGAAGGTACGTAGTCGAGGGAGGACTCATCCTGGCCTGCAGATGAGAGTATATCGGCTATTTCCTCCATCTGCGTGAACAACCATACACTATCACAAGATGAGATGCTCGTCAAAGGCGGATTGCGAGGGTTACGCTCTATGTGTATAATGAAAGGCCAAGAAAAGATACAGAGATAAAGGGTATCAACAAATGAGTGTACGTGAGAGTATTCTGGGAGCTCAGTTGGTGTGGATAGAACAAGGGAAAGGGCATAAAGAGAAAGAGGTCATACTGGTCAAAAGTTCTGGAGGGTCACAGAGGGTGTTAAATCGCACACCTGATGCAAGACCCTTTGAGGCGAACCTCGCCCGGTGGCCGCAATGGCCTGGGTGCAGTACCATTGTTCTCAGGCTAGCATCACCGCACGTACCAGAAGTGGTTTGCCGTGGTGTTGGCAACAAAGAGAGATGTCTTCCTTTTGACAAGTTGATGGGTGGTCTGTGACGAGGATCGCCCTTCCTCGGCGTTACCGTTCATCCTTTGAGCTTAGCTGATCTTGTTTTCGAGGCTTGGCTCAAAGGTCAACATCTTGCGCTGCATTCCGACTGCTGTATTAAGAATAATTCAGAATTTTTATGAACATTTTCTTAGAGTCTGTCGCAACCCCTGTAAATGCATTGAAACAGAGGAAGAGACCGTTGGAAACAAAAACGGTTGGTGACCTGACGGCCAATCGCCCAGCCACACAAAACGTCAACCCCAAAAAGGTCGACAATAACAAACACATATTGACACAAAATTAGCAACAGGCAGGCCAAATCTCCAAGCACCTCTCAATCGAGGTGCAATCAAGCCTCCTTCGATCAGTGAGGTGTGCCTGTTCTTTGTCTCCAGCCGGACTTGGTAGGTCCGAAAAGAGGGGAAGCTCAGTCAATGTAAACAAAGAAGCCGGAAACACGGTTGCGTGGAAATAGCAACTGGCAATGTGTTGTTTGAGCTTCTTTGTTCAATCGCAAATAACGAGTAATCACGAGAGGGGAATGGGGGCTATGAATGAAGTCGTTCATTATGGTATTGTAAGATGCTTCTTTTGTCCAATTTCGGTCTGGGTATCGGATGTTGCAATGCCAACTTGACGGACTGATGCGTCCAGGATCACCCAGCATGCTGCTTCACAAGTCCCTCGAGCTTGTCTTGGAAGTCGGCGAAGTAGTTGATGGCCTGGATAATCTTACCTTCACTCGTACCAAAGCCACTTCTGGTGAAAGCCATTCTCCATGAACTTTCATCCCTAACCAGGGCATTGTAGTCTTTCGTTTCCCAGCTCTTCTTTGCAGGGCCTTGCGCGAAGTATTCGCCCAGTGTGCCATTCCAGGTCGACAAGTCAGCAGCAGCGAGTCCATTGAGTAAGTTCGGTGAAATCGTGACATGTTGTATCCCGGCAAGCTGCATCACTTCATCCACAGATGTGAGTGATGCTGCCAACACTTGTGTGCGGAATGAATGGCTAATGTAGTAGGCTTGTGCTTCGCGACAAAACTCAAAGGCTTTGTTTTCGTCAACGTATCTGTGATTGTTAGAATGGCGAGGGCCCGTAGCAAGTCAAACTCACCCAGCTTCAAAATGAACTTTGAGCTCATTGACATATGGTGCGATGTATGTACACTGGGCCTCGGCAGCCAACGCCGCTTGCTCCATGCAAAACATGGTAGTCGCAAGGGTCGCAATTCCTTTCATCTCAAGTGTTCGACATGCCTGAAGACCTTCCCAAGTTGCGGGGATCTTGACGCACACCCTCTTCTCGTCGAAGTCCGGCGCCAGGTGTTTAAAGATATTCACGATACCTATATAGCTAGTGAGCGTGAGCAACAGAGATACGAAACGGAAGACTTACGGTAGGCGTCACTAATGGTGCCGTTGGTTGAGTAGGACAGCTTTGGGTTGGTCTGAATATGCACGTAGCCTGTAACATTAGGTACGATCAATAGTTGAAGTTTTACCATCTTGTCAGGTCAGTAAAGCTCCATTGCGTGGGTTTTCTGCTACCATACCAAGATCTGTACAACAAACTCCTCGAACGTCGCGGACCCTTGCAAGTCCTTCAGTGCCCCACGGGCACTTTGAATGGCCTCTCTGATCAGCGCATCGTGATGCAAAAGGGGTTCTCCAGCAAGCGGTCTCGAGATCTCCGAGAATGCGATTGCCTGAAGGTCAGCACTGCTGGGAGACACGGGCATGGAGAGCACGCTTACCTGGTTAGATGTGCAATCCACAAAGGGACCTAACTCATGAGCGACTATTATTGAGTTAGTAATCGAGGCCTGTGACATGTTTGTGGCTCATACCATTCGAATCAAGAGTATCGCAGTCAACTCGACTGGTCTGGCGAAGAGCGTCCAACAATGTCGTCATGTCAGCGATATATCAATGCGGATGAGCTGCTTTCTTTGAAGAAATCCGCAGAGAATAAGGAGTCAATTGTGATTTAAATAGTATTCTTGTCAATTTCGACAATATTTGGCTTTATCATCAAACTCGTCGATGGAGTCGTTCTTCTCAAGTCAAGTCACCAAGCCGAGCTGACCCCCACCAGAGTTAGAGCATGACGGAAACTTTGGCGGCCATTCGCTCGGCTTGGCTACCCGAAACGCTTGTTTCTCTCCTGTCATTCGGCTGCAATTACCACGACGAGAATGACGAGGCAAGAGGGGTTTCCCTTCTCCAGGCAGCACCATTTCCAGATCCCAATTCACTTGAATTGATGGGGTAAAAACTTTCTACGCCAATGTAGAGACGATGCTGTGATCATGTGGTGGAAACGCGTGGGTCGAAGTGGTTCTCCGATTGTGAACTTGCTGCGGAGGGGAGGCGATTGAGTTGCTACCGGCACTTGTCGGTTATTCCACCCAAAATGATCACAAGAATTCCGTGAGACTTGCGATTGATCTTCATAAGATCAAACTTTGATGAAATAATGAGGATCTTGGTGGCTTTGATTGGGTTTAGCGGCGCTCAATAAGAATTCATGGATTTCGAATAATAACAAGCAAGAGGTCGCGGGGTCCTTCTCCAACTGCCTCTGCACGTGATAAATCACGTTTCCTTCCCCAGGATTCCCCAATCGGGTTATCCACCATTGCATCAAGAATCTGCTGCAGCATCACCAGTCGAACCACTCCCAGTCAGCTCCCAGCTCCCCGTCACCGTTCAACCCGGCGTGTCCAGCACCGCCATGAACCCAATCGCAATCTCCACGCCATAATGCGACCACCACGATGTCTCCTCCCCGCCGCGGAGAAGATCCTCCTCAAAGCAGCTGCACCCGCCAGCCGACGGTGCATGTCCTCGTCCGCAGCCTTCCAGCCGCCTAGAATAGTCGCTACCACTCCATGGAAGGGGTCTTCGTTTTTCCTCTCGAATAGATTGTTTGATAGATCGACATGTCTCGATTTTGTAATATTACGGCGTGCCAATGGCATTAGATCCACGTCGGCTTCGGCGGCTACGATATCTTCTACGAATACTGCGCAGACGGAGCCGGAACAGGAACTAGCACCTCATCGAAGACGACAGGCTCAACGGAGAGAGAAAGCCGCGGCTGAAGCTGCGGCCGCTGCACCTCGCGGCGAAAAACCACTACCTCCAGATGCTTCATCCCTCCTCGCTTCACACGCCGCTTCGCAAACGAGTTCTTTCCGACGCTACCTCTCCGCATGTCTCTCTCTCTCAAAACCCCGATTAACAATGCTCGTCGTCCTTACCGCTATGGCTACATACGCTTTATACCCCGTTCCTGAAATGCTGTCGCCGAGTACTACCGAGACACCGAGTTTGAGTCCTTTAACATTATTATTCCTCACGATTGGCACGACGCTATGTTCTTCTAGCGCCAATGCTCTAAACATGCTTTATGAGCCTTCGACGGATGCTAAGATGACTCGAACTCGAAACCGACCGCTCGTACGAAAACTCATCTCTCAAAGGGCTGCGGTTCTGTTCGCAGTCTTGTCTGGAGTTTTGGGTACAGGCGCCTTGTACTTTGGTGTCAACCCCACTGTTTCCGGACTTGGGTTCGCCAATATTGTTATCTACGCTGGAATGTACACACCTCTCAAGGCCGTAACGGCTTTCAATACCTGGATCGGAGCGGTGGTAGGTGGCATTCCTCCTCTGATGGGCTGGGCTGCGGCTGCTGGCGAGACTGCCACAAAAGACGGTTCATGGCGTGAGCTTTTATTCTCCCCCGACGGTTCATCCATTGGCGGCTGGGTCATGGCTGGTCTGTTATTTGCATGGCAATTCCCCCACTTCATGGCGCTCAGTTGGCCCATTCGCGAAGAGTACAAAAAGGCCGGTCTTCGAATGCTAGCATGGACAAATCCCGCACGAAACGGCCGAGTCGCTCTGCGTTACAGCTTCGTCTTCATTCCCCTCTGTGTATCTCTCTGCGCCGCAGGAGTAACCGAGTGGTCCTTCGCAGTAACGAGTTTACCAATAAATGCCTGGCTTATCAAAGAAGCCGTGCGCTTCTGGCGGTACGAGGGTCACCAGGGCAGCGCGAGAAGCCTTTTCTGGGCCAGTGTATGGCATCTCCCTGGCATTATGATCCTGGCTTTGTTACACAAGAAGGGAATGTGGAGTAGAGTCTGGAGAAGTGTTTTTGGCGAAGAGGAGGGAGAGTGGGAGGAGGAGGAACTGGATGAGATGATGGGCATGGCTGCGGAGAGTGCAAATAGCCAGTTGCAGCACGATAAGCCTGTGCGGTGACGTGTAGGATAACGAATGAATATGTAACAACAATTGTATCTGTGACGGGAAATAGATTTGCCGCATTTGGCTTTGTCAACTGTAAGAAACTCACTCATACATCACAACTGTAGATTCTGTGAATAGAAGAAGGACATGAAAGACGAAACACTTCTTCATAGCGAATGCGTAAATAGATTGTAAAAGACAATGCGCTGCTAGATCCTCATGCACCTCATGTCGTGGTATCTCTATCTCTAGTTATACAAAGGAAATGTGC
This sequence comes from Fusarium oxysporum f. sp. lycopersici 4287, assembly GCF_000149955.1. Classification (NCBI taxonomy): domain Eukaryota; kingdom Fungi; phylum Ascomycota; class Sordariomycetes; order Hypocreales; family Nectriaceae; genus Fusarium; species Fusarium oxysporum. Next base: position 687,082 of record NC_030990.1, read on the forward strand.
CATGATCATTCCCACTCCTCCTGACCACCATTTTAAACAAACAGACAAAGAAAGAATACTAATAAAAACATTAAGCAAGTAACGCCCCTAGAGCAAAATATCCTGCGTTATCGTCGTTATAACTGCCTAGAAAGCGCCAAACACCGCGTAAACCCTGCTGCTCGCCATGCAGTATGCTGGATTATAAGGATTGACAAAAAGAATGGACGGCGAGGGTGGGTAGTGCCTCCGACGAGGCTTTGTTGAAAAGTCGTGAAACAAGCGTATAAAAGAGAGAATGGATCAAGGTTAAACACCTCTTCCTGGACGGTTAATAAGATTCCCAATGCCCATATCTGAACTTTGCGGTCGCTGCGTCATGTACTGCGGACTGTTCCCCTGACTATGACCATGATGGCCGTAGGGATGACCCGCACTCGCTTGGGAGCTCACGCTCGAGGAGTAACCGTGGCCGCCGTAGCCTGGCGCATAGGCTCCGAGGCTGTACTGGACGGCAGCGGCCATGTGGTGAGGCTGGAGCTGCTGGAAGGACGTGTTGGCCGAGGCCACGACGGACGAGGCGGTGGTCTCGGGGCTGCTATAGGATGCGTCTAGTTCGTCAACCGGTGTCAGGCCCATGCCGGAGATGCCGCTGTCGTCGTCATACCCTGAGAGAGCGCCGGACTCGAGACGGTCGCGGCGGGCTGCGGCGCGGGCTGCGCTTTGCAGATTCTTGAGGCCATTTGACATGCACTGCAGAGTATGTTAGTAGATGTTCTCACCATAGTGGTAAAGACGACAACGTACCTTGGCTTCGACTACGTTCCACTTCTCGCCTGTTCGAGCTGCGAGACCACTCCAGATCTCCTTTCTCATAGCCATGTACTCCTTAGCCAGACGCTGAAGCTTGAGGTTGTCCCAATCATCAGCACCCTTGCGTTCCAGCAATCGCTCGTGACGCTTGCGGCATGCATTGGGAGTCTTGGAGGGAAAGTAATTCGATTGGATCTGTTGCCAGTTCAGGCCTTGCATCCTCGCAGTGAGAAGTTGCTGGTCATCTGCAGCTCCCCAGGCACCCGAACTGGGTCTGTGTTGGACAGGCGCAGGGACGGAAACAGGTGGTGCGGAGGTTGTAGCGTAGGATTCGTATGTAGGCTGTTGAGCTTGTGATTGAAGGGGCATAGAAGAAGAAGCAGTTGTACTCATGCCGTAGTAGTTGGGCATGGTCATGCGCTGCTGGTTGTATAGAGGAGTGGGGGCGAGAGAGACTGGGATACCAGCATTGTAGCGGTTCTGAGATGAGCTTGTAGCTCGAGAGTGTTTCGGCATCATGGAGAAAGAGTAGTGGGGGTGTAAAATCGAGAAGTGAGGGGATTCACAAGGTGAATCCTGTAACAAGATTACGGATTAAGCGTAAAAAGAGGAATAGGTCCGGGTCAACCGGCCTGGTAATGCTTGATCGGTCTTGAAGATGACGGCCCAAAAAGAAAACGGATCCTCGTCCAAGCGAGAAGTCCAAGTGTAGTAGTAGCGAGAGGGTCAAGGAAAAGCTAAAGCACGACGGGTCAAGAAGCGACAGATGGGATAGCGCCAAGATAGAACCACAACGAGAGAAGAAAAGGAAAAATGAACCTAGGAAAGATGGAAAAGTGATGTTTTGTCTGAAGAATGGAGAACAGGTCCTTAGAAGGCCGGATATGAAGCAGCTTTAAGGCCTCGAGGAGAGGACAAAGACCAATCTCGAGGTGGGCGGCTCTGGGACTGAAACAAGATCCAGAGACAATGAAACAGCACACTCGTGTCTGAAAGAAGCAGTTTCCCATGAATGGGTTGCTGATATTGGCTCAGCAAAGCGGCTGTTTGGAAGAGGCATGGGCGGTTAAGAGAGTGGGCGGTTACAGTCGATATGGAGATATCTTGGTGGAGAGAGGTTCATCCGTACTACCAAGTTTGAGCAAGCGCCGTATGTCCAGGGCGTGTATGTGCACAAGCAAGAAATTTGTTTAAACTAGAAAGCTAAAAGCAGGAACACAGATCTCGAGAACCACCCGATTTGCATATGTGGATGATCCATGAGGGCGCCTGGGGAAATTACGACGGGGTTTTTGCATGGTGTGAGCGCAACACAAGCGCGGGAAGGAATAAGACTAAGGGCGGAAATAAGGATGCGCATCATAGTTGCACCGGCAGATGAAACAAAGACACAAGCTGAGCGAAAGCAGAGAGAGAAAGGGACGATACAAAGGGCTTGGTGTTGAGAAGACTCCAGAAATAAAGGTAGTGTGGATATGGAGGGGCCATGTAATTGGCCACGGGTGTTGGAGGCGCGCGTTTAAAGTATTAGGCGACGCCTGGAGTGGTTTAGTGTGTCTATTTTGGGAGGTCTGGGGATGTCTGATTGGGAGATGTACTGCCGCTTGGAGATTGGGAGAGGAAGTACAAGATGGGAGAAGAGCGCTTGGAAGGGCCTTGAAAGAGGTCGCTGGGCGTGGAGAGAGGCAGATGGCATGTTTCAGGTTGTTCTACAACGGATGACATTGTTGTTTTCTGCGTGTTTCCCAAGTGCTGAAGGATGATAAGATAAGATGTTATTCTGATCCCGGTAAAAGGTTTGCCCCACTTCACTTCATCCGTGTTAGTCGTTATCCACGATCATTAGCACGGCAGATTCCACTAAGGCAAACGACGCTAGCTCCAGACTGCACGCCTAACACGGTTCAAAGCATTCATCTGATAGCGACGTGAATTCACAAACCGATATAGATCCTCAAACCATGATCTGATGGTTTTCTTCACCTGTTTCAACTTGATTGGAAGTATTCGATACTGTCGGGTTGCTGGGGAAATAAAATTGATGGCTGATTTATAGGGGCAGAATGCTGGAAGTTCTCTGACTCAGTTGGTACCGTTAGGCAGGCCTAATAAGAGAACCGACATCTATCAGCTTAACTCTTCTCCAAAAAGATTGTCAGCACAATCGCGAGCGCGCAATGACTTTCGCGACGCGCCGGAGTCTCCGCCGCTCGCAGACCATCGACCATGATGAACTCGCCGATACAAAAATTGGGTTTATCGAGATGCTTCCCTCCCCTCAGCCAAAGCGTCGGGGACGACCCCGAAAGTCTCCTAAATCCGAATTATGCGGAAAGCCTCTTGGCTCCAAGCGTCGTGGAAGGCCTCGCAGTACTGCTTCTCGCATAATGTCCGACAAACGCATCGCATTAAAGTTGGGCTGGCGAATGCGAAAATCCACAATGGGAAAGCGAGTAGGTGATGCCGCTCGATCAGTATACCTTCTTTCGCGCCAGTGGCCATGGGACTTGGTTGCAGGCTTCGTACCAAGGAAATGGAGCATCCCGGCTCTGGAGAATCTGAGGAGGCTCTTTAGAATTATCCATCAAAACTTCACAGTACATGATCATCGGAACGACTTTCAGTTTGTCAAAGATTATCTGCACGAATGTGCAATGAAGTATAATCGACGGCGCCCACATTTGAAGAACAGCGATATCCGGGACGCGTGCGATTATTTCGCTGATGATAATCCTGCTCGACGCGATGTTATACGCAGAACAATGACGCGATTGAGGTGCTCAATCAGCACGGTCGTGCCAGAAGACGAAGATGGATGGCAAGACTATAGAGGCTATGACCATTTTGACGACGACGACGATGATGGTGATGAATATGTCGACATTGCTACTCCTACAAAGAGATCAAGAACACCCTCCTCACCTTCACTGAGCCCGAAGCGAGCACGAACGGCCGAGTCTACTGAACCACGCCCACAGAGCATCACAGACATCACCAATTCCTTACAATCATTGCACGCCCAAAAGCAAAAGGAGCTCGAAGCGGTAACCAATTCACTGGACGAGATAACAGCTTCAATCCAAGCAAAGGAAGCATCTCGAACAAATCACGTCAACGCAAAAATTGACAGACTATCCTCCGACGTGAAGGCCTACGAATCAGAACAGGAGAAGATCCTCAAAATTCGAGGACTCGTGGAACAGCAACACGAAGGCATGATAATGAAAGCAGATCATTTCCTACAGCAGTACACGTCGCGACTTGAAGAATGCGACAAATTAATTGCGCAGGCAAACGCTGATGTTTTGGAAGAGCTGGATCAGATGGCGCGAAGGGATTTTGACTTGAGAGATGAGAAGAAGAGGTTGGAAGGACGTGTGAATGAAGTTCTGGAGGAGGTTAGACATTGCAGTGTTATCGGGACGTTGATGAGGTTGGGCCCTGGCGGGATGGCGAAGTTATTGGGGAGACTGGAGGGGAATGGTGTTGAGTTGGTTGGGATGGCGGAGAGTATAATGAATGAGACTGAGGAATAGCATGACTCAATTTATGCTACTATGCTAATAACTCTGCGCATCTATTGATACGGTTGGTGAAGTTAATAAGGTAAGTTGTCTGTATTCGTCAAGGGATGAACGATTTGACTGACTGCGATCATAGAACTCTCCGAGTGCCGTGCTGGATCACGCCATGACAACCTGAGAGTGTATTATAGTCAGATGATCTGACAATCATGAAAAGCGTGTATTGTGTTCATATACTGGGACCTTCTCTTCTATATGGTTATGGCCAAGGGTTTATGTCTGTGTTTTGTTATGGAATGGAACGAGCATTGCAAGGCCTCATGGCTGAAAAGCCAGCCGATACCACATATGTTTTGGAAAATACCATTCTTAATATCTCTTTCTTCTTATACTACTGAACGTCTGCGTGTTGAGCTGTGAAGTAAAAATTGCTGGTGTTGTCAAGATCTGGGATAAGGTTCAGGCTTGGAACGTCTTACGAGGTTGACGATGTTTCATGGCGGTTGTGAAAGGAATGACGCAGCGACGTTTGAGAAACTCGGAGGTTGAAACGTGTTTCAGATAGCCCGGAGAATTGCGTGTCAACTGTTATCATTTCTTGGCGGCCTTGTGGCTCAAAGGATTAAAGTGAAAGAACAGAATACTTGAAAGCACACAGAACATCATGGAGCTTTGTGATTAAGTACCTAGGTATTGATTGATCCGGATTTTATACGAGCAATATTCCACTTCTTATGACTCCATCTCTAAAGGGCCCACCGTTAGCTGCTTTGTTAAAGAGCTGGTTAGGTCTGGTTCGCCAGTTACCCTAGGGTAGGCATCAACTCGACTGACGCCAAGACAATAAAACACCATCTCCAAAAAGCAGACCAATTAATCGTATCGCATCCCAGTCTTGTTCAACTGCGATGATAAGGCTGACCAAATACGTCAACCCCCCTCATCTGCCTAAACTCCACTTATAGGCAGCTTGTGATGCTCTGGAGTGGGGTAACCATAGCAAAATACCCAATGCAAGTTACTGGAATGGCTTTGACGGTACGAAGAGGCAAACCGTGGGCCACTGTTCTTACTGTTGTAGGGACAGTCAGTGGTAGGGCACAGTGGCTGTTGATGCAGGTCCGTTGGTCAGCTGCATTAACGGTTGCCTCTTTGGATGGAACGGCAAAGGGTGACAGACATCTAAGTCTAGAGGATTATTAAAATACTTATATCAATTTAGAAAAAGATTGATAAATCAAGTAGGCTTAGTCAAAACTTAATGAAATAAAGAGAATTTATTCTAATATTTGCTTTTTTATCAATAAATTTTAATAAATTATCCTAAACTTGTAAGAGCTTTGACAAGCCTTAGGATAGATCGGCGGTTTCTTTTGTCACCTCAGGGGACAGGCAGTTCACTTGTGATGCATTGCCTTATGCAGGTGAGACTGTTGGTCAACGCCAACTTCAAAAGAGGCAGTAAATAAATGCGCCGAGCATTGAGTGAGTGCGTAAATGACGAAAAAGGCAGCCAGAGGAGATATATAGTCGCCCTCTTTTCCTCTCTTGACCTCAACCCCTTCTTTAGCATCATCCATCATGGCCGCCAACACCACGTCCACTAGCACAAAGAGCATCCTCGCCCTAGGCTCAGTGAGCAGCTTAGTGGAATCCCTCTTCCCTGGCGGCACAAGCCTTCCGTCCGTCGCATTCCTTCTTTACCTCACACCCTATCTCTTCCAAGCTGTTGGCAGCGCCGCAAAGTCACAGTTTATCTCGAGTGTTGAGATTAAAGCGCACGATGAGATTTTTAATTATGTCATGAGCTGGGTTGCGAGGCATAAGCTCTCGCGCAATAACCATCGCCTTCTTGCGTCGAGCACCCTGGATCATGAGCCCTTTTCGCTGATTCCGTCACCGAGTAATCAGGGTGATGGAGACGGGGACGATGTTGACGATGTTGACCCCACTGCTAGTCTTGATGAATTGAGGTCCAAGATTTCCCTGTATAATGCAAGACCTTTGCATTGGACTCCCTCTGTGGGCACGCATTTCTTCATGTACGAGAATCGCCTCATCTCCTTCACAAGATCTGTTGAAAGCCAGGAATCGTCCCCGTTTTCGCGGCGCCCGGAGAAGATTGAGCTTTCATGCCTCGGTCGGAACGCTGATGCGCTTAAGCGCATTATCTACAACGCGCGCATCGAATACCTCGAGAAACAACGAGGCCGCACAAGCATCTATCGAGCCGTCAAGACATATGGGGATGAGCTCTCTTGGACAAAGTGTATGTCCAAGCCAACCCGGCCTATGTCGACTATTGCGCTCGACGAGACGATCAAGCAGAGCCTCATTAAAGATCTTTCGCGATACTTGAACCCTCGCACTAAGAATTGGTACGCCACGAGGGGTATTCCCTACCGACGAGGCTACCTCTTCTCAGGCCCGCCCGGCACGGGAAAGACGAGTTTGACACTTGCCGCTGCTGGTCTCATGGGTCTCAACATCTATATGATCAGTCTCAGCTCGCCTAACCTCTCGGAAGACAGTCTCGCAACGCTCTTCCGCGATTTGCCTCGGACCTGCCTCGTTTTGTTGGAGGATATAGATGCAGCGGGCCTGACCAACAAGCGCAAGAAGCAGGAGACCCAAGCGAACAACGGGCCGCCGAAGCCTATGCGTGAACCTATCTCTTTATCAGGCTTACTCAATGTTATTGACGGTGTAGGCGCACAGGAGGGTCGCGTCCTGGTCATGACATCTAATCACACCGAAAACATCGACCCGGCCCTGTTGCGCCCTGGAAGGGTCGATTTCTCTGTTGAATTCGGCCTCGCTTCTTCCGACACGATCACCCAGCTGTTTAGACTAATGTACGGAACCTCCCACGACGAGGTTGGGTCAATTGAACATGCTGCGACGACGGAAGCTTCGGAGAAGTCTGTGGATACAACAAATTCCGTAGCTGCGTTGGCCGAGGAGTTCACAAGGCTAGTTCCCTCGCTGGTATTTAGTCCTGCGGCTATCCAGGGGTATTTACTTATGCACGAGGACCCGATTGGGGCTGTTGATGCCGCCGGGAAGTGGGTTGAGGAGCAACAGAGGTTGATGGAGAAGGCTAAGGATGATGTGATCGAGGTAGAGGAAGCGACTAAGCCGAGGACGCCTGATAGTACGGATGAAAAGACGAATGCGGAGAGCAAAGAGCCAGTGGTGACCAACGGGGCTTGAATCTTGAGATGTAGGTATCGTCAGAATGGCCTCCCATTGACACTTGCCTATAATGCAAAGGTTGAGTTATAATATGATAATTCTTTTATAAACTTATAAGAACACTACTCTAAACTTAGGATGTCTTTTAGTATCTTCGGTTAAAATTGTAAATTTTATTCTGACTTTATAAACTTCAGGTAAGCTTAGATCAAGACACACTATAAGCGTTGCCAGACTTTTGGCACCTGCTTGTAAGTCTTTTATTCTTGGTGCTCAAGCTCCTGCGTCTGCTCAGCCTTTTCAACGCGGCGCTCTAGATCCTGACCGGCGGCAAACTTTGCCTGATCCATAAGAGGAACGAACAAAGGCGCCTCCGTGAAGAGATATCGCATCTCCTCGAGAGGTCGGTTAGCGGTCTCGGGGAGAATGGCCCAGAAGTAGAGGGCGTTGGTAAAGTTGCAGACCTAATTCATCAGCATGTGTTAGGGGTGAAATTGAGAAAGGGAACTTACAATGAAGAGGATGTACCATCTCCAGCCAATGCCGTGCTTGTCATCAAGAGCAACAGAGGTAGTCTGACCGATCATGGTGTTGAAAGCGAAGGACATCATAGTAGCCAACGACACACCCTTAGCACGAGTCTTCATATCGAAGATCTCAGCGGGAATGATCCAAGACAAAGGACCGCATGTAGCGCTGAAAGAGAAGTTGTAGATCCACGTGACGACGATGAAGCCCCATCCAGCTGCACCACCACCAGTGTTCTCGGATCCAGGAGGGAAACTAGCCAGAAGGACAGTTGCGATGATGAAGGTGATGCAGTTGAGAATGTTACCGCCGATCAGAGGCCAGCGACGTCCGGTTCTGTCAATGACGAGCATACAGATGAATTGAGCGACAAGGGCGATGACGGAGGAGATCATCTGGTATCGAAGGGTCTCGTCACCCTTGATCCCGATCTTGGCGTAGATTTCAACAGAGTAGTACTGAATAGCGCTAACACCGGTCATTTGCGCAGCGACTTGCACAGAGATAGCAAGCCACAGACGTCGAAAGCACGACTTATCGGTGAAGAGCTCACTATAGCTCTTGGCAGAAGCCTCATGCTCCATCGCAAGACGTTCCTGGATCTGATCAAACTCAGCACGCACCCAGGTATCGTTAATATCTCCATGCGCGTGAAGTTTAGCGAGTGTTTGAAGACCCTCATCGGCACGGCCGTGGTCAATCAACCAACGAGGAGACTCGGGGAAGAAGAGGATCAAAGCGGCGAGAATTACGGCTGGGAGGTTCTGGATACCAAGGGGGATACGCCATTGGCCTGAGTTGTCGTCGCCGATGCCAGTGTATGTTCCGTAGCCGATGGCTGTGGCGACGAGGGCGCCGATGCCGAGCATGAATTGCTGGAGGGCTGTTACACGGCCTCGGATGTCAGGATGGCAGAGTTCTCCTTGGTAGACTGGGACGATCATGACGAGAAAACCGACACTGAGAGCGTTAGCTACAAGTGAATTTGTGGAATTGAGGAGAGACATACCCAAGACCAGCGAGACAGCGGCCCGCGTAGAGGTAGTTGATGTGATCAGCAGCAGTCTGAAGACTACCGCCCAGAATAAAGATCAAAGCACCGATCATGATTGTCCATTTTCGACCGAGGCGATCACCAGCATAACCAGCGAACATGGCACCAAAGAAAGCACCGCCCGTGAAGACAGACACAACAGCACCACTGCACTCATTAGCTAAAACTCTCACACAGCGACGAGTTAACGTACGTAGCATTAGGGTCATCGCCAAACTTGCTCTTGAAGTTCCCAGAGGCAATGACCTCAGCAATTACACCGAGATCATAACCATAGAGAAGAGAGCCAAGAGAGGCGAAGACTGAGACGAGGAACTGATACCACTTTGGTGGAAGAGCCATGATGCCGATGATGGTTTATTTACTGAACTGAACTGAGAGAGGATCTGGTGGTTTAGTGGTGTATTTATACATGTTATGTTGTAGCGTAAGGCATCATTGCAAGGGGTCGTTCCGAGTACCCGAGCGTCAAGAGGAACTTTAGAAAAGGATCATCCAGGCCCCAAAGCAAGTTTGAGTTAAGACATCGAACGTGTTTTTCCCATGGGGTGAGATAACTTTAGTTGGAAATATGGGGTCTGGAGGTGGAATACAGCGGGTCATTGCGGGAGAAATTGCCCATGGGGATTTGACGAGGAGCGAAGTTCCCAGTGGAGTTTACGACTTTCACCTGTCAACACGGAGATTATAAACCTTGCGAACCCTTCCGATTGGAGCGCACAAGAAGTGCGGCTCTGTACCGCTACGCGTACCAGTTGATTCTATGACTGGTGCGCAAAGTTTTTGGTTCACTTACACGGGTTAGGCGAAGACTCTACAGTGGAGACCCTTCCGGACTTGGATCTCCCGGCCGAGAATAAAGTCCACGCTGCTGAGGTCTCGTGTTGCGGAGAAGACAAGCGCGCCAATTAGAGGGGGGGAAAGGTGGGTTAAGAAACGGTTTATACAGGGTTTAAACAAGCGCAGTGACATGTTGCGCCTGATGGTATTGTCCAAGATGAGGGGTTCGCCGTACTTGACCGTTAGTATGGAGATGGAAGAATCAGGCATAAATTGGTGACTTCTCTCTTCTCGAGTAACTCAAGTTTCGTAAATATTGTTGAGTTTATTTTGTAAAAAGTTCAGCAGAGATGGCTACGTTTACTCGCATTGCTGACGATGAGCGCCCCTCCATCTCGGTAGATCCCAGTGCCATCATCTCCAAGATCGAGGATAACATCTATGGAGGTTTCACAGAGTATGTCCAGCCTCACCCTCAGCTTACCTCATGAATCACACCCTGACGTATTACAGGCACATGGGTCGCTGCATCTACGGCGGCATCTACGACCCCGGAAATCCCCTGTCCGATGAGAATGGTTTCCGAAAGGATGTCATTGAGGCCTTCAAGGAGCTCAACTGCCCTGTTGTGAGATATCCAGGTGGTAACTTTGTTGCTACGTATCATTGGCTTGACGGTGTTGGTCCCAGGGAGAAGAGACCTGCTAGGTGAGTGCCTCTTTTTATGAGGAATTGAGTGAGTGAGAGAACTGACGGAATAGACCTGAACTTGCGTGGATCGGTACAGAGACGAATGAGTTTGGCACAGATGAGTTTCTCAAGTGGTGTGAGGTTGTAGGCACTGAGCCTTACTTTGCTCTCAACTTTGGAACTGGTAGGTCTCATATCCCCCACAAAGAGACACAAACTAACTGAGTTTAGGTACTCTTGATGAAGGTCAGTCTAGCCATCACCTCTCAACATCAAATACTGACTTTCTTAGCCCTCGCATGGGTCGAGTACTGCAACTCCGACAGACCAACATACTACGCCAACCTCCGCCGTCAAAACGGCCGCGAGAAACCCTATAACGTACCCCATCCACTGTCCCCTATTTCTCCCCCATCACTAACACTCTCAGGTCAAATACTGGGCCCTCGGAAACGAAATGTACGGACCCTGGCAAGTCGGCCAAATGACAAAGGAAGACTACGCCAAGAAGGCCTACCAATGGGCCAAAGCCATCAAGCTCCTCGATCCCAACGTCGAGCTCATTCTCTGCGGCGAAACAGGCCACAGCTCTTGGGACGCTTATGTTATCAAGGAGTGCATCAAGTTTGACATTCACGGCTTGGGCGGAAGTACGACTGCTAGTCTTATTGATCAGCACAGTATTCACATTTACACTGCTAGTGAGGATCACTACAAGAACGCTACTGGTAAGTTCTCCTCCTCGGGGTTGAAATGGCAGAGATACTAATGAAGGTATAGCCCCCCGTTCTGCTGAGCGTGCCATCGAGATCACAGCCGGTCTCATCGACCTCGCTCGCATCGAGAACAAAGTCCCCCCCAGCGTCCGTCGTCAAAAGATCTGCTTCGACGAGTGGAACGTATGGGATCCCGTCCGCGCCCCCGGCGAAGAAGGCGCTGAAGAGAAATACAACCTCTCCGATGCCCTAGCTGTCGCCATCTGGCTCAACGTCTTTGTCCGCCAATCCAAGCACATGGGCATGGCCAACATCGCCCAAAGCGTAAACGTTATCTCTCCCCTTATGACCACAAAGGACGGTCTTCTCAAACAACCAACATGGTGGTCTTTACTGCTGTACAGCAAGTACATGCGCGGATCTACCATCGCTGTTAATGTTCGCGCTGGTGAATACCAGGGCCCTACGCATCCGGAGTGGATTCGCGGTGCCATTGAGACGCCGTGGTTGGATGTTAGTGCTGCGCTTGATAAGGATGGTATTGTCAACCTTGCTGTTGTGAATATCCATGAGGAGAAGGACTTTGAGACGGAGCTAAGGGGCTTGACGGGTGGTAAGGAGGTTGAGGTTCATACTGTCAGTGGAAAGGACGTCAAGGTTGTCAACACTGCTGAGAAGGAGGAGGTTGGTATCAAGGAGTCCAAGTGGAATGGCGAGGGCTTGTTCACGTTCCCCAAGCACTCGTTTACTCTGCTGCGCTGGAAGCTGTAGACCTGGATAGATCAAACGACTTGGTTATAGAACAATAGAAATGGAAATATCTGATCAAGGTTCAACATTCTCCTGATTCATTACTCGTTTCTGGTTCTGTCCCTTGCCATATACCAGCTATCAATCCAACCTGTGCTTGAAACCAAGTAACCCATTACTCCATCATCCCAAGAAAACGCTCATAAACCTCCTATCCCGCAAGTAATTCATCAGCAAACTCCCCAACCCTCTCCCTCAACTGATCCAAAACCCCTTCCTCCACCCAAAAATGTCCCGCTGTCTCAATCTCCGTCCCTTTAAACTGCGACCCCATCTTCCCTTCCATCTTCGCCTTCCAACTTCTAAACTTCCCCGCAGGTGCAAACCCATCCTCATCTCCAAAGATCACAAGTGACGGATTTCGCACCAGCTTTTCTTCAGCCGCTACATCCTGCGGATCTTTGTTCTTTACCAATGCCGAAGGGAGTAGCGACATGGTCGCCAGATGTGTGACCACGCCTTGGGGAGGTGAGATCATGAGGTAAGCAGGTCGCGGCATGGTGAGATCCGTAATACGAGGGAGATGCTCTCCCGGCTCAGGCGGTACGACAGCCGTAGGTGGGTTCTGCGAAACGTTTCTCGAATGTCTTCCAGCTCTCGCCTTGGCGATAAAATCGTGAACACCCTTTCTAAACCTCTCATCATCCAGCGAAAAACTCCTCCTTGCACTAGAATGACTTCGTCGTGGGCTTCCGCCCTCATCGCCCCCAATTCTTACACCACGCTTACTCCTCCCCCGCGCTGACCCCTCCATCATTGCGGCACGGGCACTCGCAAGCACAATATTCTGCTGCTCAGCAAGATGCGCAGCTCGAAGTCGAACTTCTGCGGCGTCGGAGCCTGCGATGGGTGATATGAACGGTTGGAGAATTGCGTCAAGGGGTGGTATTTGCGTTACGATCATCCCGCCGTAGGAGTAACCCCCCATGAGCAAGATGGGCCGTGGTCGAGGCGCTGAAGTGACAGCCGCGTCTAGACTAACCGGTGCTTCTAACCTTGTCGGTGTCGAGGGTTCGCTGTGGAGGGTATTATCGATATGCGGTCGGAAGGGATCGAGGTCGTGAACGTAGTGTAGAACAAAAGCGACAACGGTGGCATAATCGTCCCGTTCGGGTTTCGCAGTCCATGAAGTCCGTCCCGCAGATCCATGTGCACCTCTACACCATCAGCTCAAGTCCCCCATCCCTATAAATCACCTACCGAAAGTTAAAGGTCCCTACCAAGAACCCCTTTCGTAGTAACTGCGCAGCTACACCTCCAACCACAGGATCATCATAGCATCCTCCCATGGGCGCATAAGGATGAGCCACGACAGCGGCATGTTTCAGCCATGTTGGAGCTTTTGGGTTCGCAGACAGCGAGAGCGGGTGGTAGATTCGGCAGTCGAGGGTTAGACCGTCGTGGATACTGGGGAGGGTTAGTGTGAGTGTTGGTTCTGGAAGCATTTTGGTCGTGTCATGACATGGTGAGAGGGTTCAATTGGGTTTGGAGAAGCAAGAAATGGGAAAGATTGGGATGACATGGGATTGTGTAAGATAAGCCGCCGTTACGTCAAGAGCTGGCGCACAGACGGGGAAAACAGCCGAGATCCGGGATAATCACAAGTAAAAATAGCACGCCTCAACCACGTGGCTTACATTTCAATATCATAACGACAGTCAATTGGGAATACAAAACAGAAAACATACTATTAATGCTCATATATAGGCATCTTCTATATCGAATCTAATCTCATTGGGCCTTCTTCTCTCCCGAATCCTTTGCCCTCTGTCTCCTCCTCTTGATCCACCCTCTAAGCTCATTAATAAGTCCCATAACCAATGGAACACCCACTGGTCCCAGTAACGGTAGATACACCGCAATCTTATGCTCGTCAGGGAAATACAACTGCCCAACCATACTCTTCTCAAAGAACGCCCGCTCTGCCTCTTCCTCTGCGATTCTAGCGTGCAAGAGTCCAGAAGGAGCGCCTAAGCTAGCGCATGCTTGCTGAAGATGCTCCATTGTTGATGCGACTCCATCGGCGACGCTATGAGGAATTGAGATTGAGGGGAGGGCGAGGGATAGACGAGCGAGAGAGCCGAGGGTTGATGAGGCACGGAGGAGGAGATCTGCTGAGCGGATGCGGGAGAGCGTGGATAGTCGCAATGGGAGGGAGCCCGATTGAGGTGTACCCAAGAGTGACAACAAATGTCCAGTGAATGTGAGCATTGGCTGCTTGAGTGTTTCACTAGATACATGTGTCGTTGTCTCGGGGAGCGAAAGAAGGTATACACTGCCCCATTGAGGAAACATCCACGACTGTGACGTTTCTGTCTCCGAATCAAGGCCAATCTTCTGGTCGCCGATGTAGATAACAAAGTTGACGGTCGGAGCGCCTGCAATTGAAGGAGACAGGGGCCATTCAGCAGCATTGATGAAAGACGCAAGGTCCTCCTTACTCAACACCTGCGATTGAGCACCGGGTGTCGCATACAGCTGCACCTGAGTATCAATCGTAAAGTTATGGATTGGTCCCAGCACATCAAGCATTGGCTTCATGTACTCCTCAATCGCCTTCTCAATGTCCCATGTGCTCGGTGCTGCGCCGGCTGTGAATAGGGAGAAGGTAAGATGGTATGTTGGCGAGTATCGTAGGGATCGTGTAGTTCGCTTTGACAACCTATCGATGACCTCGGGGGTCAAGCCCTGGGGTTTAGCATCGGGGGCTGAGGAAGTCGATAGGAGGTATGAAATGATGGATTGTTCTTCGGAGAATGTCGATTGTAGCTCGTTTGCGATGTATGTAGCGAGTGCGGAAGACGATGACGATGCGGAGGGGATCGCGTTGGAGGGATATGCGATATTGAGAACAGCCGAGTCGGGATCTAATGTAGCAGAATTGCTCTCGCCAGGCGCAAGTTGGATCGTAAGGGCGACGTGGGAATCATCATCGGCGGCGGGTGAAGGTGAGGCGCCCCCCTTAGGGGCAAGTTGAAGACGTAGATGATGTCCAGAGAAGTCGTTATGGTCGTCAAGAGCATGCTGCGTCAATCGCACAAGATTTTGCGCCTCATTCTCCTGCAGCGCATCCGCTTTCACTGAGATCTGAAGAGGAAACACAGGACGACAAGCCTACCCCTTCATCAGCACCACGTACCAATACCATATCACCATCCCAGGTTTCTGCTCACCTTTCCCTCAGCCCATTGCATCATCCCATCAAGCGGAAGATTCGCTCGGTAAATTGTAGTCGTCTTCCACCATATCGGTACACCCAAGCACAGCACTATCAACCAAAAGGAGACGACGATGCGGGTTCTCCTGTAAATGTCGGATGGTTTCTCGGGAGGCGGTGCGGACGGCGCCGCGGAAGTGTCTTTGACGTCGCCGGGCGCCATTATGCCGTTCTGATTGAAAGGTTGAGGCGGGGATGGTGAAGAGGCTCTTATCAGAGCTCCCTGTCGATTTGGATCGATGCGTGGAGGGATGGGGAGCTTAGCTACACGACATCACGATATCACGTGAGATCGGGGAGTCTAAGGCCCGATGCCGATGATCTGCTCCTTCTAGCTCATCCAAGCTTGTAGTTGGACGTCTTGCTCTTGAATTGATCATTCATTTCACGTATTCATGGCTCTTCTGAAGATTAGTTTCTCTTTTATAAGTAATTGGAAGTTTGAAAAGCCAGCTGGATTTGTTACGTTCAGCGTCGGAGCCAAATATTTTACCTCGAGATTCAACCTTTACAAGGCTGTAAGCCCCTAACGCTGTCTATGTAAAGTGTAACCTTACCTACCAAATCGAACGAAGTTTAGCTTAAACAGAAGAACGAACTCTATTCTTCTACCAACCGCTCTAGCCGTTCCGTTCACTGTAATCGATCAACTGCCCTCCAGCGCCGATCCAACACATCAACCCCTGCAAAGGCCGTGCTGACTGCATCTAACAACGGGCGCTATCGCCAACAGATCGCCAGGAACCATTGACGATCCATAATCCCAATGCCATCTTTTACTACATCCTCCGATATCTCAACTTCCCCAGATCCTCCCCGCATCAACTTGCTACGCCTCATTTTCAGCCGAGGCATCACAATCACCTGTTTGAAGTATACAACATCACTTACAACAAGGTTGCAGAGATCTAGTTCAAATGGGGCAATTGTCTCGTCGTGGAGTGCCAGCTGAGCTGCTTGGTACCCTTGGCGAAAACCATAGCAATTATGAACCAACAAACATAATGCCAAGCAGTTTATAGCGTTTATAACGTTTATATAAACTCTCGGTCGTCGGGGCTTTAGTGGAGTTGCGCTGTCGTCACCGTCTTATCGCTATCAGGCCATTGACCCACGTCAACGACTTTGACCCTTTCTTCATCATCAACTCTTTCTTTTGCATAAACAACAATGCCTCGTAAGTAGCCTTGACACTTTGCAATTTGGAGCGCAAACTAACTTTTTAGTCCCTCTTTCAATAACCGCCCCCGCAATCGCGGCATCGCTAGCATACTTCAACGCCCGGTCCTCAACATGGTACGACCTCTTCCTCCTGCGCTGCGTAACCATCGCCGCATCACGAATGTACTATCGCGAATGGACCGATCGCCTCAATCTATACTACCTCCTCGAAAACATAGCCACCAATTCTTCAACCTCTGATCGCGCATTACTCATATTTGAGGGAAAACGTCTTTCGTATAAAGATGTTTACGAGCAGGTGCTAAAGTATGGCCAGTGGCTGAAGAATGAGGGTGTGAAGAAGGGCGATATTGTAGCGCTCGACTTTCAAAACTCGGACTCGTATATCTTTGTATGGCTTGGTCTTTGGAGTATTGGTGCGAAGCCGGCGTTTTTGAACTATAACCTCTCTGGAGCTTCGCTGGTTCATTGCTTAAAAGCTGCTACCACAAAGTTGTGTATCGTGGACCCCAATGTTGAGGAGAATGTTGGACAAGATGTTCGTGATCAACTGAAGGACATTCGCTTCATTGTTCATACTCCTGAAGTTGAAGCGCAAATCGCTGCGACAGAGGGTGTTCGCGCGCCGGACTCCGATCGATCCGAGAAGAGTCTTTCAAGCATGGCTATTCTCATTTATACCTCTGGAACGACTGGTATGCCCAAAGCAGCCATTGTATCCTGGGGAAAGTTGATCGTTGCTGGTTCAATGTCCGAACAACTCCTTGACCGATCAAAAGGCGACACCATGTACTCCGTAAGTCCTCGCCTCTTCTTCTCAAGCCAAGCTAACCGTCCAGTCAATGCCCCTATATCACTCCTCCGCGACAATCTTCTCCTTCAGCGCAACTCTCCTCTCAGGAAGCACCCAAGCCCTAGGCCGCAAATTCTCAACCAAGACTTTCTGGAATGAAGTTCGCGAGTCAGGCGCAACATCAATCCTCTACGTCGGCGAGACTCTGCGGTACTTGCTCGCTGCACCACCACAGCACGATCCTGAAACAGGCGAATGTCTCGACAAGAAGCACAATGTCAAAGTAGCTTTTGGAAACGGGTTAAGACCAGACATCTGGAACGAATTCAAAGAACGTTTCGGCGTCGAAGGAATCTGCGAGTTTTACGCTGCCACAGAAGGAACATTTGCGACCTTCAACCTCAGCAAAAATGACTACGCCGCTGGCGCAATCGGTCGTAATGGCTGGGTATACAATCTAATCATGAGCTTCTCCGTCGCTTTGGTAGAGGTAGATTGGGAAACCGATCTCCCCAAGCGCAATCCCAGTACAGGGCGCTGCTATAAAGCTCGTACCGGCGAACCAGGCGAAATGCTCTTCCGTCTACCGTCAGGAAATCCATTTGGTCGCTTCCAAGGCTACTACAACAATCGCGCAGCTACAGAAGCAAAAGTTCTTCGCGATGTGTTTAGTAAAGGCGATACGTGGTTTCGAACAGGCGATGTAGTCAGATGGGATAGCGATGGACGGATATACTTCCACGATCGTATAGGCGATACATTCCGCTGGAAGGGCGAGAACGTTTCCACCGCCGAAGTAAGCGATGCACTGTGTAAACACCCCTCCGTCAAAGAAGCAAACGTCTACGGTGTTTCACTTCCCCATCACGACGGAAGAGCAGGTTGTGCAGCAGTCCATTTATCTTCTGATCCTACCGCAGAGGTAATGCTGGATATAGCTGCTCACGTGCGCGCTGAGTTGCCCAAGTACGCGAGACCGCTGTTCTTGAGAATTATGAGCGAACTTGGCGGTGGACAGATCACGGGGACTATGAAGCAGCAGAAACATGCGCTGCGGGAGGCAGGTGTCGATCCAACTGGTGATAAGAGTCTTGGGGAGATTTATTGGCTTAAGGGTGAGAGTTATGCGCCCTTTACTAAGAAAGATTGGGGAGAGATTCAGGGTGGAAAGGTGAAGCTGTAAGTTGCATATAGATCGGATACCCATTGTATAGTTCATTAGCATGATTTAAAGTATCTTTGTACAGAACGAATCATATGAGTGAGAATCGAAGCTTGGTGAAATGTTTAGCAAATGAACTCATGAGACGTGATGATAATGCTATTTACTATGAAGTGCTATGTCCATCAATGCTTCATATACGCTCCTACAAAATTCACCTCTTCTACAGATCGTGACTGGGTTCATTACATGTCACAATATTTTCGCCGAGTCCATCCCTAACCCGCTTCATAAATCGCCGTGATCAGCTCATGATCCTGCTATTCCTAGACCAACACGCTGTTGGCCTTGTCCACCTGTGTAGCTTGGTCCCATGCCGTTTCCACCAGCTGCTGTGCCTGTTCGTTCTCTCATCCTCCTACCCTCCATCAAACCTCGAAGACCTCGCTTCTGTAGGCCAATTACACTGCTTAGTTCACCGTTCCACACAAAGTTGTCGCGTTCACTGCCACCAATCTCCGAGGAACTCCACTCTGATCCGCTCTGGCTTGTTGTAGCAGATAGCTCATCGCTGGAGGGTCGGCTCAGTTGTTGCACATTGGTGTTGAGCGTCAGGCCCTCAGTACGAGTCTGAAGATCCGATGAGAAGCTGTCGCCAGGCGTATGTCCCAGAGAAAAGTCAGAAGTGGCAGTAGGCGAGCCCACAGGATCAAGAGTTCCAACAAAGAAGTTAGGGTTGAGTGATCCATCAATGCCTCGGCCACCACCAGCCGCCATGGCAGTCGCATTGAAAACAGCTGCAGCGTTGCGGCTGTCGAGCAAAGCGTGAAGTCGCTCAACTACAGCCTCCAATAGTCCATCAATACGGTATGGACGGGCGATCTGGAGTAGCGAGCAAAGAATCTGTGGGGTGCAAAGAGGAGATGTCGGTGGTGGTAGAGAGCTCGTGTAGAGGAAGTGAAGCAGCGCCTGGATCGTGAGGTATGTGTGTGGAAGGTAAAGACATCTCGGTCGTGAGTTTGGTGGTAGTGAGTGAGGTGTAGGCGCCGCATTAATGTTCGTCGGGTTAGCCTCATGGCCCATCGCACCTGTGGTAAAACTTGAAGCTGCGGTGCTTGAAGGGGCACCAGAAGAGCTCAGTGATGAGCCAACAGTGCTAATCATGGAGGATGAGCTGTCTGCCACCCTCGAGTTTGGTGTGATTGTGATAGCCGACGCGCGTAAGGGGTTGCTTGAGAGACCAGATCTAAGGGTCATGGCATCGCTCCCATCTTGTGTCGCCGTTCCCTCTCGCAGAAGCTGCACGAAATAAGGTCCCCAGCGTCGTCCGACGATTCTCGAGTTGACTGGAATGCGCTCGCCACCAATGCACAGGATATCCATATCGGCAAGTTCGCGCATGGCGAATGACTTCTCACCGAGCTCCTCGCTCGCCCTTGAGTGATATCGTCCGCCCGCTGTATATCCAGCTTTGCGCGCCAAACTCAGACCAGGCCCAGCATAAGGGCTGCTGGCTGAGATGAAACCTGAAAGCGGACTTGTCTTGCGGGGATTGTCGTAAAAGCCAAATGCTTCCAGCTCGACCATGCACACATTGGAAAAGTTGATACGTCGATGATTATAGTCATCAACGAGACTCCTTTTCCTGTTGCCTAAGATCACAAACGTGTTTCGGCGGTTCCATAAAACTCCACGATTCCAACTGCCCTGGCTGAATACGCTTCCTCCAGCATCGATCCGGCTCCATGTCAGGGTGCGTAGATCCAGAGCCCAGAGCGCATACTCTTGTCGAGATGAGGTAAGGTACGTGCCGCTGACGACGAAATGGGTATCGATAACTCCGCCATTTGGGAATCGCAGTCCTGGTGGTGAGTAGTTGCCTGACATTGGTCTCTCGGTGAGAGTACCGTCCGGCGCCCGGATTTGCAGCTCGAGCTTTACGTCCAAGAAGTTGTAATTACAGTAAATCAACATCGAAGCCCCTGGTTCCCGAGCTTCTTGGCTGATACCTCCATCATGGCGTTGCATACCGTTCGATTGTCGTCGGCCGAGTTTGGAAGCCACTGCAGGCGGAAGAGGGGCGGTCACACTCCTATATGCGCCCCAGCTTCTGTCCAAAGGCTGCGTTGAGGTCCATTTCAGGCTTCGCAAATTGAAGACGCTGATCTGCTCAATGTAGTTGTTCCTGCCATCCTGTCCACCAACAATGACCATTTCTGCACCACCTGAACCATCAATATTAATGCCGATTCGGCCCTCGTTAGGGTTGCCGGTTGAAGGATTATGTTGTAGAGCAGAAAGAGGAGCGCGGTGCGAAGAAAAGGTGGCAGACGAAGGAAGAATACAGGCGCAATGGGCGTAGCGGCCCTGAGGAGGGTCTTGTGTCGGAATAAAGGTCCAGGCTCTGGTATTGACGTCGTAGATGTAGATATCAGACATGACAGTGATTTCGGGTTGCTGTTGGTCACCACCAGGAGGTTGGTTAGGGGCAGGTGACATGCCACCGTAACAAACCATTTTGGTGTCACCCAAGGCGCACATGGAGTGAAAGTATCGAGGTGGTGGGACGTCGCCTGTTGTTTCCAGCTTCGTCCAGTGTCGACGAATCAGATCCAACTCGTACATATCCGATGTTAGAGGAGCAGGTCGACTTCTAGACAGGATCCGGCCTCCAAACACATAGAGCTTGTCGCCCAGAATGGTAGTTGTAGCTCCGACTAGGGCATGGGGCTCACGTCCAGTCGTTCGGTGAACATTGCACATGAGGCCAGACAGATGTGTTGAAGGGCCATTGGAAGGCCCGCCTACAGGGGTTGCCCGCTGAGCGACATTCGGCGATGGACCAGCAGAAGCTGATCCAGTACCTCTGGGTTTCAGGCCATCGCTTTGCTCTTGCGAGTCATATCTGGAGGCACTCGACACACTGCTCATGCTATTATTGGCTTCGTGGGCGCCATATGGGTGCTGGGGTGGCGCAGAGGTAGACTCCATGGTGTTTGATCGGCTCTCAAAGAAGCTCTCTGTCTTTGGGGGCGGTGTCGGTAGTGGTGAAGTCGAAGGTGACGGATCGAAGAATTTCGGTGAAGGAATCTCCCCCTCTGGCACACTAGGTAGATTGGGGGAGGTCGAATCTTGGGGATGTATAGATTCTTGGTACGGCGGCGACCGTGGTAGAGGCTTCGACAGACTATACTGGAGGGTCAAGTTTCGAGCATGCTGAGGAGGTGCTTCGCTTGCGGGGGGTGCACTCGAGGTGGAGGAATGAGCGGAGTGTAGACTACCAGATGAGCTCTTTAAGTGCAACCGTGAAGGACTTCTCGAGAGCTTGACTGAAGGTAGCTTTCGAATTCCTCGATAAACGCCAGCAAGAAGATCGGGGGTATATCGGCCGGTCGGCTTTTCGTCGTTAACGAGATCGGAGAAACGAGAAGGAGGTTCGTCGCCTGCTGAATCCTGACGGATTGTTAGTTCTGGAGAATCAACCATGATGCTTTGCTTGAGGATCGTGAATAGCGAAACATGAGGCGGTTGAACTGCAACAGTTTGCGACGGCGGGGAGGAGTAAAGGAGCTTGAACAAAGGGCTGACCAAATAGGAAGTAGAAGCAGCAGCAGTCGAGGACCCAGGCCGCAGAAGACGGGAGCCAAGGCAATGGAAACGCCCGAGACGTTGCGCTGGAGATCGTGAGTTCGATCCGGTGAGAAGAGAACAGGGGCGTCACCGCCAAAGACTGGGTCCCGAGGTCACTTCACGACAGGGCCAGGCCAGAAGGACAGGGCTAGGGAGGGGATTGCGAGGAGCCGGACGCTGATCAGAAAACGTGGAAGGACTGAAGCGTTCGTCAAGGTCACGTCAATGAGATACAAGGAGCACTAAACGAGGAGAGTAGCGGGCGGGCGGATAGAGTCGTGGCGGTTGTTGGTCGCGGGGGAAGAGGCTCCGTCTGGAGACAGGACCGAGATGGTCAACCAAACGAGGACAAGAACGACAGGGACGGGGCGGGACGGACAAGACAAGACAAGGGCAGGGCCACGCGGTGGAGGCAGGGAAGACGAAAAGGCCAAGGGATATCCGTAGAGGAGGAGACGATGGAGACGAAAGATGGCGTACGTACTGTAGATGCTGGAAAGCCAAGGCTAGGTCGTTAATTTCGTGTGAGTCGCAAGGAGAGAAAGAAATCTGGTGATGTACGGATAGGGAAGCGGTAGGGTTCAGGAGGTTGGAGAAACAGAACGGTCCAGTCCAGAATCAGAAGCCGTAAACGTAACCGTAACCGTAACCAAGTCACCTGCAGATATGCAATGCAAGGCGAGCAGTGAGTGGCACGCACCACACACGGCACAGTATGTGTCTCTCTTTTTTCTCCTTGGTGACTGGGCCGACATATGCCAGGGACAAAGGCCCTGAAGTCGTGATGAAGGGATTGAACCAATGCAGTGTCAAGGTCAAGGTGGAAAAGACTGGAGGTGACCAGGGGACATTTGGCAGCTGAGTGCACGGACACCAAAAGTTAAGGAGAGGGGTTCAAAAAAGATAGTGAGTAGCCTATAGAGTGATTGATATAACGCTGCGAATAGAGCACAGCATATAATACTTGGCAGACATACATATTCTGTTTCGTATCTTTGAACTGTATACACGTAGTGTTTCTATGTTTGTTTGATGCTCAATTCCTGTATCTGCAGCCTTTGCAATGTCTCCTCATCTCGGAATGGTCCCCTACAAAATGGAAGCGGATCCATGGGATGGGCTGTCGACAGTTGTCAACTTGGGCCAAAGTTTATTAGCTCCTGGCACAGGCTTGGTTTCGGATACAGGGGACACGACAAAGCTTCTGGAACCGAATCCTTGAGAACGAGATCGACTATGACGACAAAGGGGTTTCGATGGAGATGTTTCAGATAGACCAAGTTAAAAACTTCCGCGGAGATATTTCATTTTTTCCCTTTCGGGAGAATTTGTCTCTTTTCTTTCTGTTGATGGATATTCAGGAGTCGAGGTAACATGACATTCTGCTCAAGCGCTTCGAGTTGGGACGAACCAACCAATGACACCCTGCGCACACGCGACTGCATAATCGACCCAACTGCGGCACATTACAAGCGAATCGCCCAACACAACCCTCCTCCACTGCCCTGGGCCTTTGCTGACTGAGCACTAATGGAGACACAAACACGAACACGCGGCTCGGGGGAAGAACTAGGATCGACATAATGAATGCCTGGTAATAATAACAGGCACATGTTATTACTATAGGCCCGGGTCTTATAGAAACGGCTTGTCATCGCTTCATCCTTAATGTTACAAATCATCGTAAAGGAGAATTATGGTCAAGGGTCATTCTGAACCATCACCTCGGTCCCTTCTAACCACGTTAGTTGACGGGGCCCCCTAAAAAAATAATTGACAGCGCCTAGAAGGCTAGTGGAAGGAGCTGAGCTTTTTAGCGACATGGGGTCCCCTGTTTTGAACCCAGATAGCTGGGTTCGTGGAATGTCATCACCAACCAACATGAGCAAGGAGACAACTTGTCTAGCGTGTTCATAAATTTTCAATTGCGCATAAAACCAATGGATGAATTATTATGATTTGGCTAGTCCCAAAGTCCAAACGACCAGGGAGATTTTCTGCCTAAGATCCATCCAGGATTGAGTTTCCTCATGGGGCGAAGCAAAAACCACAAAGTTTCCTTCAACGCTGACTTTATTCTTGTCGACATGTATCCGAAGCTTTCCCAATCTTTATACCTTGCTGTATTTCTTTGCCGGTACCATAGTTGGTGTCTCAGCCCTGAGGGATTCTACTCCCTCACTGAACTTCGAGAAGGATCTCTCGTGCCTTGCATTGGTGCTCAATCCAATCGTTGTGAGGCAACATACCCATATACCAAAAGCCAGTGAATGACAACATGAGGAGTCATAATTGGTACAATTGAAATTAACCAAAGTTCTCGGGCCGTAGATTCAGATAGAGTTGAATGCGGGGACACAAGAGTGCGGCATTCCAACGGCGTCCGCTGAGGATATTCCGGGCTGGTGATTAGTGATCCACCAGCTGTGAAGTCGGGGACAATCATCGCGAAACCCGCCTCTCCTTACTAACATATCACTAAGGCCCATGTCTTCGTCCACCGTCTTCTCGCAATATTACCCCTTCAGACGACTCGGCTCTTTTCTTCAGTGGTTATAGCAACCACATGGCTTTTAATGATGGATATGGTGATACCAATGCTAGCTGCAGACGAAACGGCATGTCACCAGCGGGACCTTGACTCGAAGACTTTGAGTCTCCCCATAGATCATCATAACGCTGCCGCCATGACGGATCTTCCCATGTCCGAAGTTAATTTTCCAGTTCTAACCCAAGGCACCAGATCCGAATATGTGGAGATATTCGTCAGGTCAGTGGCTGGTCAACAATGTACCAGACACATTCGACAAGAGGAAACGAACTAACTATTGTTTGCTACAATAGTTAGTTTCAGTATACAATATCCTAGATCCATAATGTGTGTTATGTGGCTCGAGTGAGGTAGTTGTGGCTGCTTATGCCACTCTATTATGATCAAGCAAGATGACAAGGATACAACACGAACTGACTCTCACATATTTCTATACATACGATACAGAATCTTTGTAGAGACTTGAAGCACTGCATATTGTGGACCAACGTAGAAGCGGAGGTTTTCGCCCGCTAATGATTTGCCCTTCAAAGCTCTGAGCTGTCTCTTGGAGGTGGCCATCAAGAGTTTCACCTTGCCGTCTTCAACAAATGGGCTTGCTCATCATAGCAGAACAGTTCTCCTACTCTTAAGATAACTTCCTGGCAGCCAATAGTCCTATTACGGAGCAGTTCAGCCAACATCGATATACCAAGACGTTATAGCCACGAATAATAACTAAGAGCATCGACTAGGTTGGGTCTTATTGGGTGTTGATCACAAGCTCGCCGAAGTAAGCCTGCTATATAGCATGAATTTGATATCCCTTCATACAATTGAATGCTTCTTCCCTTTGCATGGTCATCAATGTATAAGTTACTGTTACTTGGATGATTGAAGATCTTCATTCTCGCGAGCGATGCTCATCAGCGGCACAACGAAGCTCCGACTCAGCTGTGGCTTTCTCAGCTCTGGATCCAAGTCTCATTCTTGTAGATCAATCTCTGGCTATAACTCATACGAATATTGGTGCCCCATACCAGGATGCGATATGAAATAGCAAACAAAACTTGCTAAGTTGTCGCAGCAAACATGATATCTGACAGCTCAGGCAGCTCCAGGTTAGCTCGGGCCATACCTAGCAATTGAGCAAACAAGTTCACGAGGCAACTGCATTGAGATCCTATGCTCTCGTCAACAAGAAGCTGGTGATATTTCGATATTTAGTGGTCGCGATGCTATCCAAGGTACCTACCATGATGAGCTTCGTAGTTGCTGTGTTATCAAAGTGCATGTTGTCCCACCTTCCAATTACGACACTGGCTCCCATATAATGTGGTCTCACTCAGTTCTCCAACCCCGCACTCATAACCAACACCAACCCGTCATCACAAAATGCCCGTATCAAAGGAAATAGTCCAAGATATCCTAAAGGCGATCCCAGCCCGCATCCGCGGTCCAGGCGGCGCCGTTGCCGTTCTCTCAGATGGAGCCCTCGTTGATCAGCGCGTCTGGGGTTACGCCGACTTCAACCGCAGGATTCCCATGACGGATGATACCCTAATTCCTATATGCTCGATCTCAAAGCAGATGCTCTGTGGACTAGTTGCAGATCTGGAAAAGAATCCCACGCCGAAGTTGGCGGAGAAGGGAGATGTGAAGACGCAGTTTGAGGAGAAGTTGAAAGAGATTCTTCCAGAGCTTGCCAAGACTGGGGAGTTGAAGATTGATCATTTGTGCAACAATCGATCTGGCATTCGCGACTATTGGGCTATTACTTTACTCTGGGGTGCGAAGCCTGAGGATCCTTACTCAATTGCTGAGCACAATGAGAAGGTGTTGAAGACGATCAAGTCGACGCATTTCACACCCGGAACGGAGTACTCTTACTGCAACACCAACTTCAACATCGTAGCGCGAGTCGTCGAAGCTACTACTAAAGAATCACTCTCAGATCTCCTCAATGCACGCATCTTTAGACCGGCTGGTATGAAGACTGCTCAGCTTGGTGCAGACACGGCGAAACTTCCACCGCCTTGCGTTGGATATGAAGGTGATGAGGACCGAGGTTATATCCCTGCTGAGAACCGTATCGAGTGGGCTGGCGATGCAGGTATCATCGCTTCGCTCGGCGATATGATCGCTTACGAGTCGTTCCTGGATCGTAGCCTGTTCGATCCTAACAGCTGGTACCGCGCAATCTTCAAGCCTACGCCTTTCACAGACGGAGTTCCTTCGATATACTCTCAAGGCCTTGGTCATAGTCAATACGGCAGTGTTTCTGGAATCGGTCACGGTGGTGCTCTTCGTGGTTTCAGACTTTATCGGGCTCATGTACCAGAAGAGCGTCTTTCAGTTGTGGCCATGTTCAACCATGAAGCTGATGCAGCAACACTTGTCGAACATATCATCCAGACTACTTTAGCTCTTCAAAAGCCTCCGCCGCCTACGCTTGTTGATGCATCGCCTGCTTGGCCGGGTATCTATCTTGACGATGGCACTCAATTGGCTGTCACGATCAAGAATGGTAAAAAGGGACAGATCGTGGTTAACTATGCCAACTACGCTGAGCCCGTCAATCTGACGGACCCTGAACGCGGTGAATCTCGTGCAATGGTAGCCGTCGTCGACGGCGACAACCTTCGCATTCACCGTCTGAAGGAGAACAGAACCCTGAACGCAAAGCGCCTCAAGATTGGCGATACACCCGTCGACAACTCAGCTTTCACAGGAGACTTTTACTCTGAAGAAATTGGCTCCATATTTCACTGTGTTGACCAGGGTGGACTCATGTTTGGCACGTTTGAGGGATTCTTGGGTCATAGTCCAGCTCAGTTCATGAGATATCTTGGAGGGGATGTCTGGGCCCTTGCGAACCCAAGAGGTATGGATGCAAAGCCGCCTGGGGATTGGACGCTCGTCTTCCATAGGGATGAGAAGGGTGCTTTTGTTGGTGTGACGATCGGATGTTGGCTGGCAAGGAAGATTGAGTTTGTGAAGAAGTGAGCTTGAAGCGCTGGGGCGGAAAGATGGAATAGAGCCTGGTTCGAGTTGGTGATCCTAGCATAGTACAACGAGACAGCGCTTCCGTTTGCGGTAGATACACGAGTTCATACACCTTTAAACTAAGAATAAACCGACAGATCTGTAAGCATACCAGCATTTCTTGTGCATTGGCTTGTTGAGCTATAGTTCATGCGTATGGTAATCTTGTGTACGCAGGGTAATTAGGACCGTGGTTTCAAAGCTGAAGATACGAAGCCTAGACACCACTTCGAAAGATACATGCTTGATGAACAATCGCTTTCTTGAAGTCATGATCCTCAGCCCGGCTTTCTTGCTCCGCCGAGGTTATAATGGATTCACATAAGCTTGTGTGGACCCTGAAAGCTTAACGCCGGTATCGGTGACCGATGGCCCGAAACCCCGCGATCAGAAATAACCTCGTCGCATGAGGGACGTGTCAACAATAAACAGAGGTTCTCATGACTTCTCGGGCACTTATTCATATAGTTTGATCATTTCTTCATTTATTTCATCTCAGAGCTATCACAAATGGCTCAAATCTAGACTAATCTATTCCGGACCAGTCGTTCCATCACAAGACTTCAATCTCATGGCGTACTAATCCCCGTCCTTTTTGCGCCCATCTGCAAAGGTATCATAATATTAAACCGCTTTTTTTCGCAACTAATTTACTGAGGGGGAAGAACCTTCTCCTTGGCGAGAGGAGTGAATCGGAGGTAAGGCTTGACGATGCGGAACTCGGGGAAGAGGGTCTTGGCCTCCTCGTTCTTGACCGAGGGGTGGACGATGACGTCCTCACCAGGGACCCAGTTGATAGGGGTGGTGATGCGGTACTTGTCACCGGTCTGGAGGGAGTCGATGACGCGGAGAACCTCGGCAGCGTTGCGGCCGGTGGAGGCGGGGTAGGAGAAGATGGTGCGGATGGTCTTCTTGGGGTCGATGATGAAGACGGATCGGATGGTGAAGGCGATGCCCTTCTCATCGACGTTGGTAGCATCCTGCTGGTCGATCCTGAACACCATTAGCTTATAAATCCAACCATGATATGTATAAAGAAGACTCACATGTCGTAGAGGAGAGAAACCTGGCGCTGCTTGTCGCCAATGATGGGGAACTCGACGTTGCCGCCGGTAACCTCACCAATATCCTTGATCCATCCCTCGTGGGACTCAATAGTGTTGGCAGAGAGACCAATCAGCTTGACACCACGCTTGGTGAACTCAGGCTGAAGCTTGGCAAAGGCGCCGAGCTCAGTGGTGCAGACGGGAGTGTAGTCCTCAGGGTGAGAGAAGAGAATGACCCAGTTGTCGCCGATGAACTCGTGGAAGTCAATCTTGCCCTTTGTGGTCTCGGCCTGGAAGTTGGGGGCGGTAGAGCCCAGACGAAGGGGAGCGGGAGCAGACATTTTTGTGTAGATTTGTTGTGAGTGATGAGAAGAAATATGAAGAGGAGAAGGTGTTTTGAGGGAGGGAGGGGTGGAGAGGGGGATTATATAGGGCGATGTGGTTTCTTGGGAGGGAGCTTGGCTTGCACCTTGTTGGAGCGGAGGTGTTAGGTTAGTGGCAGACTGGAAGAGGCTTGCGTTATTAAGCTAAGATGACGATCTGGGTTGTTTGGCCCGGGCAATTTGAATACGCCACGAGGGTAGTGATATTGGTGATTGGAAAGCCAAGCTTGGGGGGGTTCGGATGTTGGTGTTGGCGTTGCAACGGTAACCCCTCAGACCCTGAATATTCCATTCCTCATGCATACGAATGCATCCTATTTTCGAGTAACTCACACATGTTTACCTCTTTTGACTGTATTATTATTTAGTTACTCAAGCTATCCCAGTCATAATATCTCTAACCCTCTTAATGAAGTTCTAAAGGCCCATCATGACAACCCCGCCAAAAAAAGGAAGCATCGCGATACAGATACAGCACCCCTCACTAAAAAGGGTGTCCCCCCACCATAATCAGCCCCTCACTTGACCCCAGAGGGGCAAGGCTCGCAATTGCGTGCTGTGTGTGTGTGGTGATTGGTTGAGACTGGCACATTGTGCCATCGGGCGCGGCAATGCTGCCATCGAGCTGTTCCTGACGCAATTGCTTGTCATGAAGAGGCGATGGGCCGGGGGGGATTGCGGAGGAAGAGGTTCGGAAGTCGGGGTTTGCTTTGAAGGATCAGTTAAGCTTTGTTGTTGACTGTGGAGCATGGATTCATTGAGTTGCGTAAGTTGAGGCATTACGAAAGAGATGAGGTTTACATAGTATATAGTATCTTGAGGTGAAGTTACTTCATTGATTGAGCAATGAAATGGTGGTGTTGCGGTTCATCGCTGAATGGAACAAACCCCGCCTGTCAACCCATCTTCACAAGACGCCATGACAGCCAAGTCTTATCACACAACCATCTCATCACATCGCGTTACGACTCGAGTTGAAGATGCAATTGCAATCACAGATACCTACCGATATCCAAGACAATCCATACCGCCCGAGCCGACCGGTGCTGCTGTAGCGCTGACGTTTTTGAGTTCAGTTCAGGGTAATCGGCGACTAGAGTGTGAAGGGTGTGCGAAGATGAGGCTGGAAGCATATGAAGGATCAGAATGTTTTATATGAAAATATTCTGTTTCTAGTGCTTCTTTATGCATGAAATGATACAGCAGTATTAACTTCCCGATGAGCTCAAGTACCAGCATTGTCCAAGTTCATTGAGTCGTGGTTTGTGAAACAAGCAACGTATCCGAGAAACTCAGTTCACAGCCACGTAAACACAAACTCAATGCGTGAAAGGCCTTAGATCCAGCCTCACGATAGCCTTGAAAGTCTGTAACGCATCAACAGCCCAACCATGATCCAAGCGCACTGCTGAGCGAGGCGGATCTCAATCAAGAACCTGCTGCCAATCCCATTCATGGACACTGCTGACACCCTAGTCCTTCAACAAACAAGATCGGGCCGCGTGGCCTAATGGCTAAGGCGCTAGATTTCGGCTTTCGAGCAAATAGAGAAATCTCTAGAGATTCCAGGTTCGACTCCTGGCGTGGTCGATTTTTTTGCACTTTTCCACAAGTTTTCCCGTCATGTCATCTCACGTTTCAATACACCCTTCTATTCCAATGTTTCAATTAATTTGGAAATGGCACCCTGCAAGGAATGCTATTTTCAGCTGCTCCTGTTACCAAATGTCTGGCTTCACTGTTTGGCACACAGTTTAGAGTTGCCAAGCTCATCTTGGCAGTGGCGTTGCTTTTATGCATGATTCTAGAACCGAGGACGGTAAGCTTAAATTAGCTTCTCAACTCAACCATTTTCTCAAGAACGCATCATTCAATAATCTCAATAATCTCAAACCCATGAACTTCATCTCGTAGAATAAATCTCGCATGACTTATCATCATAGATCGACCATCACTTTAAATGAATCATCCTCAGCCGCAGTGACATCTTTCATCATCCAGTGGAACCGCACTCATTGCGATCGCCTCAGGCTTGTTCGCATCTGATACGTGCAAACCCACACTCTGAAACCAAGGGACCCATGTGCCCAGTGTCAGAAGTTAAATAATCCCGTGCAACAACTGCCGCTTCTGTTACGCGTCGGACCTTATTCCTTGTTTCTTATACACTCCGACATCAAATCATGTAACAGGTTATTAAGGGGTAGTGGAGAATGATCAACACTCTCTTCTTGGTTTTTTCTGGAGCGATGGAATCGCAGGACGGAGTGTTTGGGATAAGGAGCGTGAGTTTTATAGAGTATGACCCCAGGTTGTTCAATTGATGTTATTCTTCCCTTTTTCTTGTTTGTCCTGGGTTGTCTTAGCCACTCTTTTTGTATTTTTCCTTAAAAACGTCGTCTTGATGATGATGTCTACAATGTCGCGTTCTCCATTGATGACGGGCGTTACCATCGCAGCCATTCTCTCTTTTTTCATCCTTGTTTTCACATTTTTCCAAGAATCATTAGAAGTACCGTGGGTTTACGCACATAACAAAGCAGAAGAGTATTGGGATAGTGCTTTCTCGTATCCGTACGTCAAAATTCCTTAGTCTCCTCGACCGTTGGGCTCCCCCGGAATTGATGACAGCGCGCGAAAAAACTTGGCATTGCTCTTGGCTTGCGCTAACGATTGTTTAACTTTACTACAGATCACCACAGAACAACACCGCCTCCAACACTTCTACGCCTGAAGTTCAACAGTTAGACTGCGAGGATCCGTATCGAAGACCGGGATATCTTTATATTCCCGCTGATATAAACGGTACCGATCAGTATAAGAAGACACAATGGATCCCCTTTACAGATGATCTGCTTGAGGCGGATGCGCCCGATTATGCTGTGTATCCTGCGGCTGGCAATGTTATCTTTAATGCGACGGAACCTGAAGATGAATTCGTCGAACTTGCTTCTACACCGCGACAATGGCTTGTTGAGGCAATTGCCGAGAGTACCCGACGAAAGAAGGCGATAAACGCCAATGGAGAGACGAGCGTTCAGGCGTTTGCTGAGATGAAGGATGACGGCGGCTTCGGCTGGCTCTGGGGTCGTCGCATCATTCTTTTCAGCGATTCCGTCGATCGATTCATGATGCAATTCTTCTGCGGCGAGTTCAAGCGCGGCATGAAGCAACCTAAACCACACACAATCGCCTCCTGCGATATTCCCGAGTTCAACCTGACATTCCACCACTGGCACTTTGCCGGCAGTATGACATACCGTCCCGATTGGTGGTGGATGGACGACATGGAGGAGATCTCCCTCGAGGAACGATGGGATAAATACTGGACTCCTCTCCACGACCAAGTCCGGGGTCCGAATGGTCACCCTGATCTGATCCTCTGGCAAAACGGCCTCTGGGACCAACGCGCATTCTGGGAAGCTGGTGAAGCCAACCACGAGAAAGACGTGTATCCCATGGGAACACGCGTTCGTCAACTAGTCTGGCAAGAAATCCGCTTCGTCGCTGCTCGAATCCGCACGTTTGTTGAGAGAATACACACGGAATTCGGGGACGCGCCTGTTATGTTCCGCGCGATGACTATGCACCGTGAGAGCGATGCTAGAGATGCGAGTATTTACGATCTTGAACGACTTGCGCGTGCGACGGCGGAGAAGGCGGGCCATGAAGTGTTTGAGTGGGGACGTTTGATCTCGTCGTTGTCGATGCTGTATAAAGATCAGACGCATCCAGGCAAGGGACCTGCGAGCTGGCTTTGGGGAAACATGGTGCTTGAGTATCTTGCGAGAGCTGGGGGTGCAGGTGACGAGAAGAGAAAGCCGTACTTTGAGGGCTGGGATAAGTGCCATGATAAGCTGGTGCATTGGGGTGGACGGTAGACTGCTTATATACATACACATATTTTATGACAATAGACTAATACGATATCCAAGAATACGTTCTGTTACGATTCTTGCGAAGCTGCGCGATGTCTGTTGAACGTTGAAGGTGCTGTCGCTGGGGCTAGGCTTGGTTGTGGATGGTCTCAATAAGACTTCCGATAGACAACACTCACCGGCGGAGGTCCCGATATGAAGCGTATTTCGACACTCTTTACAGATACTGCGAATATTGACAATGACGAATTTTCATGGATCAGCTAGAATGCGTTAACGAAGCAGTTCAATTTCTTGCGTAAGTTGAGTAACGCCATTCTATGTAACCAGCCCTTTCACCACGCCAACCTGTATCATTAACTCGTTGAGAGCCCATTAGCTTTACCATATCAATGCTTAACGCTCGTGCCGTCTAACTAAAATCCTTGTCAATCGTGCGACGTAGCTTCCACCAGGCTTTTTGAGAGTTCTTTCACCCTCGCCACCGCAACTTCGGCTCTCTCAGCATCAGGCGCCTCTGACGTGAACACAAGCGCCAACACAAGCGCAGCATCAAGTCTTAGCAGGCATTCCTCTTTTGAGGCAACATCTGGCCAGGTAGTCACTTCATTGTAACCTTTGATGAAGCTTTCGTCGAGTTGACTGAACTCCAGCGTGCGGAAGAGGTCAATGGCTGCTGGGCCGACGAGGGCGTTGGTCCAATCGATCACAGCGCTTATTCGTCCATCTTTATGGCGGAGATTGACGTCGCGAAAGTCCATGTGAAGTAGACTTGAAGGGAATCGTTTGAGACCTTCGAGGACGGTGTGAATGTGTGCCCAGTTCGCTATCCAGCTGGAAGCCCCTGGGACTGTTTGCGACAGCACTGAGAAGCGCCTTTTAAGTCTTTGTTCGATTGTTGAGAACACATCTGCTGTCTCCAGGGCAACTGTCTTCATTGCTGGATCGGACAACGGCGATGAGTGTATCATCGCCGCTACACGTCCCATCTCCTCAAACGTGATCTCTGTTCCATCGTCGTCCACGTACTCGCACAACATCGCTGGATAACCATCTTCTTCAAGGTACTTATATGCCTTGGGTACAGGTACTGAATCATTTTGAAGAAGCTTGTAGATCTTCATCTCTTGTTGGATGAGATCACTTGCATTGGTGTTTGGGTCATTAGCGTTCTGGTAGATCTTGACTCTAGGCACCCTGAGAACGACTGGGCCATATAATGGCGAGCTTGCTTTATAAACGAGACATTCGAGACCTTCGCCGGCGGTTTTGACGTCGGTCAGGCTCTCTGCCTTGATGAAGTGCTGAGCTACCTCCATCGTGGTTCGCGAATGGTGATTTGCTGGGCTACCCAGAATAACCTTGGGATTCTGTCTTCTTTCAACATACACTATCAGAAATATGTAGGTTTCTTGGCAGGAGATTCTTGATGAGGCTCGTATATGCGCGTATAGCTTAGCGTCGAAGGATCGTGAATGAGTCACACAAGAGGTAAGATCTAATTGAGTTAGAATCCACTCACCGATTCGCCAACCTTCAATTGCACAACGCTATGTCGGAATACTGTAAGTGAGAGCGATAAAAAGCTACGAAACTATGAATAAGATGCTGTAGCGCATGGATTGTATTGCTATCATAGAATGTGGTAACATTGATACTGAGTTACATGGCCCTGTTGTGCTCTTTCATACCAGCGCTTAAATCATCCCACCTTCACAGACTGTCCTCAAAGCAACCGGACGAAAATTCTACGGGGCATGTGGATGCAGTGCCGCCGGGTGCCTTCGCATCCTGCCCGGCCGAATAACGGCCCTTCGAGGACAGGCCACAGGCGGTGGGAATATAGGCCCGGCCTCTTGTTGAAACGAGATCCCGTATCTCTCAGATAGCCCGCTGAGGTCTCTCAAGGTGTAAGGAACTACGGAATCATCGAAGTTGCTCTGCAAGAAGGACCGAAGTTCTGGAAACAATCCAGCTTGTTTTGCCTGGCCCAGTGCTACCATAGGTTTGTACATACCACCGTGGAGGTGTTTCGAGTCGATCCGAACCTCAACAATAGAGGCGGGGAGAAGCTCGACCAGACTTGCCGGGTCAAGGGTCTTTACTGTGAAGGTATGGGTGGCCTCATCCTCGCAGGATATTCCAATAAAAAGGGAATCCCCACCAAGAACCAACGTCTGTAGTCTTTCAAACGTCTCGAGCGAACGGAGGAGTAAGGATAGCATAGGCGCACTATTTATTGAGTGCCAGCAGCATTCTAGGTAACGCAAGGTCGAAGAGGATTTGTCGAGTGCGAACAGGAGGTTTGAGGGCGTTACAGACCATGCTGGCTGGCATATGTATATGAATGACTCAA
This sequence comes from Fusarium oxysporum f. sp. lycopersici 4287, assembly GCF_000149955.1. Lineage (NCBI taxonomy): Eukaryota > Fungi > Ascomycota > Sordariomycetes > Hypocreales > Nectriaceae > Fusarium > Fusarium oxysporum. The sequence continues at coordinate 722,393 of NC_030990.1, forward strand.
GAGGGCCGCATTTCTCGAGGATTCCTTCTATAATGCTCGGGTCGACACTTACGTTGAAGAGCTTCAGACAAGTGAGGTTTGCGAGCGGCATCGTAGGAGGGTCCTCTGGGTCCGTCTTCCACTCAAGATGATGGGACTCGATGACAAGTGTCTTGATGTTTGGTGCCATTTCGAACAAGTTCTCCAGTGTGCTTAGGTCACGGACGGCCTTGTTATGTGTGTTTTTGAGGTGCAGATATCGCAGATCATGCAGCTTTTTCTGGGCTTTGCTTGCGAGTGTCTGGCTGAAGGAGTTACCACGGTCTACCAAGGAGAGTAGCTGGAGACCAGGCATCCTGCATAGTAGAGTGTACAAGGGGAACGGGTCGACCTCATACGTGAGACGTCGGACGAAAGATCTCTCCTGCAGCTGGCGGCGATCCCTAAGGAATTCAGTGATCTTCTCCTCTGGCCATCCTCTTGCGTCGATGTTGTGGTAGATATATGGCGTCGCAGCCTCGTTCAGGACCCGACAAGTGCGAGCAAGGCTAAGAAGGCCGGTGGTGTCCTCAGCAGATTGCTTTCCCCATAGTTTTCCGGGCTTAGGAGTTGCGAGTGAGTTTGGCTGGGGATAGTGACTCAGATGATCATTTGTGCAGTGACTGCAGAGATACCAACATATGTCGGCCAGAATCTCTGGAGGCATGTGATCGAGAGCAGGCTTGATCATGATGAGTTGGATGCGAGGTGCATGAGGGAAAAAGAAAAAAGAGAAAAGAGTTGGTGGGCTTCAAAGGATTTATATGAGTGAGTGTTACACAAGCAAAGAAACAGTGACGCGATGATTAGTCTTGACACGTGAGGGAAACGCGTGAATGCTGAGATAGCCTATGCAGCTGAAATATCCTGCATACTAGGCTGCACTGCCCTGAGGTAGCACAATAGGCCACAAGGAAGCAAATAGTAAAATGGCGCCAGATTCAGATAAAAGCATGGCTACTGAGGTCAAAGTCGGCGGCTGTTGCTGACAAGCTGTGTAACTATATGTATATCTCTGGGAAGATGCAGAGAATGGTAACAGATACTTGGCAAAACATTCGTTTTTAGTCACCGAAGTAGCTCAGAAGCACTAAGCTATAATCAGGCTGCCAGTAGGTAACTCGAGAAGGCGGTTGAGTTCTAAATGCTTGCTGCCCTTCAGCTCGCACAGCCAGGCATCACATCTCTACTGCTATCCACAAACTCCTACGAAGTAGTGCAGCACCTTTACGCTAAAGGGTCACGTACAAAGAGTTTCTCCTCGTGGACACAAAACGACACATTGCATCCTCTGCTCAGCTCCAATAGCATATCATGAAAGAAGATCTTTTCCTCATCGAAGTTGTTTCGCCGCTCAAGCTCCTCCGACTCTCGAAATGTATCATTGTCTAACGCCTCATATCGTGCAAGCCGAAAAGCCCTTTTCATGTCGAAATTATACTGTCGGACCTCCTTCAGCTTCGTAAAAGAACCACTTCTTACAGCCTCAGCCAGGGCGCACATAGGCTCGTAAAGGTTTTGGTCTTTTGATTCGATAGTGACGCTATGGATTGATGGTGGAAGCAGATCGACAAGACAATATTTGGGTGGTTTTCTCCCCTCACCCACCTTGAAAGGGAAGTATTGACCGCCTAAGATAAATGTTTCAAGGTTGATCAAGTCCTTGAGCGAGCTCACGATGGTGTTTCGAGCAGCAAGCGCAACACCATAAGGCGGCCCCCGGTATCTGCAGTAAACTTCGAGGTAGCGTAGTGTACCCTGACGTAGAGAAAGGACTTGCGGGAGTGTCTGGAGTGTCACGTAACCACGATCGATTTCCCGCCGAGTTAAAGTCTTTCCACGGACGATGAATACAAATTGCTCAAGCTGCGGGCATGAACCAACAAGAAAGTTGAGATCCCTTTGGTTAACACAGGTGTTGACGATTTTGAGGCATTTGACGTTTCCAAGTCCCATTGATCTTGACGACCAGGACAAGTCGTAGACTCTGATGACCAGTGCATCAATTTTGGGCGCCTGTTGGAACAAATTGGCATATTGCAGGTTGTGAGGTTCCCCCGTCGCTAGGTCAAGCTCAGGGCCCTCGATGTGTAGATATCGCAGTGATTCTAGCCTTGTCGATTCGAGGAGATTACGCTCATAATGTATGAAGTAGAAGCTTAGGTGCAAGAGCTGAATATTTGGCATCATCTTTAGCATGGCATCAAAACTGAAGCTTTGTTCTTCAGCATCCAACCTTTGACCGTTGATGTACCTACGCGTCAAAGTATCTGTCAAACTGAGACTGCGGGCGAATTTGAAGACTTCATGACGATGATCTGGGCTATAGATGCGAAATGTCAAAGTGTCGAGGATATCTTTGTCGGGTCGAACGCGGTGGTAGAGATGGGGGAGAGTCAAGGCGTTGAGAGTTTGACATGTCTCGGAGAGATTGACGAGGGCTTTGGCTCCTTCAGCATCATGTTCCCAGATTTGATCTGGGCAAGGTGTGACAAGGGCTTGTTTGTGGGGGAAGTGAGACAGAGGCTCAGTTTGACAGTGGCTGCACAATAGCTCGCATACTTTGTCAACGATCTCTGGAGGAAGAGAAAGCAGAGTCATGGTGATGACTGCGAATGCACAGCCAGGAGGCGGGTTTTGGAGAACTGGAGTGGTGAGAGATGAGAAAGAAATATGTCGTACCGCAGTGTGAATCAGCCCGAGCAAGCAAAATAGAACAGGCTTAAACTTTCAGTACTGTTATGCACTGGCGAGGCTGTCAACTGGGAAATTAGTTGCTCTCAACGGCGAAAAGCTTGTTAGCCAACTCAAACGAAGTATCTGTGTAACCCTCTTATGGTTTCTGGTTGGCCGGGGGGAGTAGAATGGGACATAGATGATGCTGAGAATTTAAAAAGGTTGTGATACCATGAACGGGCTGAAAGGTAACGGCATTATGCAGAGTTCCTTTCATGTTAGATGAATATGAGAAGAAGGAACAAGTTTTGAGATCAATAGGCTTTGGGATGTATTTAACTAGAGATCTAAAAGTTGAGGAGCGTCTTGAACTGAGTATTTCCTAAACCATTCCTCAGACTCGCTTAATATCCCAGGCGGTGATGTGCTTCCATAGCCGCTGCCCCAGGAGTGCTGGAAGGCGTCTCAGCTGGAGGAGCAGGGGCAGAAGGTGCAGGAGGAGCTTCTTCCTCAGCCGGAGTAAACGCTGCCTCAGCCAAAGGAATCTCTCCAACTGTTCCGCCTGTAGCTGCTCCAGCATCGACGTTGGCCAGGGCACCGGCTGCCTTCTTGGAGAACTGAACCAAGTTTTCTTCTGAGGGGCTGGGGCTGGTTAGTAGCTGTGTCGTACAGAGTGGAGTTGGACTTACGGGTTGATGGCCATCACCTGACCGATCTGACAATGTGGTCCGGTAGCACAGTACAGATATATGGGCTCCGTGTTGTTGAGAGGAACATTGAATGTTCCAACGGTTGTCTGTCCAGCCTGGAAAGGAATATGACCACTGTGAATGACGCCAGACTGTGTAGCCTGAAGTGGCTGGCATGGAGAGTCTTCGGAGCTTTGAGTGACGGTATGGTTTCCAGAACTAAACTGGAACTGGATCACGTCTCCCGCTGCTGCTCGAATCATGTTAGGAACGAAGGTATCTTGAGCACCGCCAACGACGACGGGGATGATTCTGTTGGCTCGGGCTTCGAGGGGTGGATTCTTCCTGACTGGCAAGTATTAGTGTGACTCTTTGGATGAGTATGAAGGGGACTTACTCGAGACTGGCTGATGAACTTCTAGTTCATGAAGTTCCCGTGGGGACATTTCAACGAGTGGCATAGCAGTAGCAGCTGCAGCCCACAAGAGAGTCTTGGCCAACATATTTAATATTATCAACAAAAACGTAACTCAAAAGTTGATTGGTAATGAGCGTATCGTAAAGAAGGTCCAGCCAACTAGCAAAATTGAAATTAACAATTATAAATCCTCACCAGGAGGGTAAAAAAGAAGAGAATTTCGATAACTCAAAGAAGGTAAGAAAGGTAGACTGATCTGTAAATCAGACCATTGTTCCCGACTGTAACTTAAGATGATCTTATAACATTTTGAAATTACTGATGATCGGGCACATGCCGAGCCTCATCTCTGGGCCGAAACTCGAGCTGAGACAAGAATCTGGATAGAGTTGCTCTCTCGCAAGATATGACAAATTCGCTAGCAGCCAAGATGTTTGTTTGTTTGTTTGTTTGTTTGTTTGTATATTTTTCGTCTGGGTGGCTGTAACGAAGCCAGATCTCCTACTGGAGCAAAAGACGTGCTGAGCTAGCTAGGTACAGGGAAACCCCGCTTCCTTCACCATCCAGCATACCAATGGCACAAAAGGTGCTGTATTTCTCAAGCCCGTCACCCGTCAGCGGGTTCGGGGGCAATCTACTGTCGAGCTTTTTCCACCGACCAGAATTCTCTCACGCATCACTACATCTGCTGACGCAGTCCACAATCTCCAGTAACCAAGTTGTAGCTCGTAGTCGACTGTCGTGGCGGCAGGGAAAAACCTTGGGAAGGAATCAGAGGCCGGCGGTGCGGCTTGCCTTCAAAGGGGAAAAACCCATCGCAATCGGCGTCGTTGATCGGGAGGATGTCGCTACCGATGCCACGGGCACCGTCCTCCGATATCTAAGGCGTTCTGGTTCTGAGGTGCCGCCATTAGATCCGACAAAGGTGTTGTCAGAGAAGGTGAACTCTCCAAAATTCCTTCTCTGAAAACTGCTGTTAGGGAGCCGATGGCGTCCCCGCAGTATTGTGTGGCCGAGTAGCCCGTAGAAAATCCCGCTCCTAACAGTGCACTAACAGTGCGTGCCAAGAAAGAATTTTTACAGGGGAGAGTTGAGCAGCCAAGATGTTTTGCAAACTTTGCTTGTTTCAGGGTACGGTTACGTGGGCGCCGAGAGTGTTTCATCAGCCACTTAGATATATAGCCGAGATATGTTTTTTCATGTTTGACGTGTTGATTCATGTTTGACGTGTTGATTCATGTTTTAGAGTGATATTTCATGTTTGCGTGCATTAAGAACAGTGACAAATTGATATAGGTTTTGAAACGGGCATGCGTGGCTTTCGGTATGTGGGCAGACATGTCGGGCTTGGCGATCTTGATAGAGGTTTGATGTGATGTTACATGAGTGATTTATCTGATGAAGCGGTTATAGTGGCCAGAAGGGGAGGTTTAGGGGCCGAGGTTTTGAGCCGCAGGAGGTAGAAGGATTCGTGATCGCCTTCAAGCTTGTTTCATCAACATCAGGGAATGAGTGGAGATAGTCGTACTGTTAACCATAAATACAGAGCACTGCCACTTTATAGACTTATCAATTAAGTTTAATATCTGTTGCATATGAAAGTAAGTGTTACAATGTGTTGACATGATGTCACAGAGGTGAAGCGTGATGTGGCCTTGATCGTGATAAGTCCAGTGAGATCACACCGGCCACCCACTTTACTTATCGCAAGATAACACAACTGCTTACCAAACTCTGCTCAACTATCCTGGAAAACTCGTTCTCATTCTCTAACTATGAAGTCAGAACGAGAATTACCCCGTGGGGGCATGCCCATCCCCGCAGAACCCCAACCCCAATTAGCCTGATTTTGCTCCCCCGCAAAGACCCCAATCTGAACATCGTCACTTTGCCGCTATCAACTTCCAATTCAACGCTTTCGTTGGTGGAATTACAATTACCGATCGTGCCTTGACAGAACTAACGTTAGTGAGGTTCCATTGCCGGGGGCTCATCGAGGATTATATTAACTACGGCATCGAATATCCGAACAAGCTTTCAGATAATATGCATTCTCGAATGTGATTTGTGGATTTTAATATGTGAGTTTGGATCTGGTTATATGCTTTGGGGGTTTAAATGAAGGAGGATCGGCCAATGCGAGGTTGACCTAGTAGATTTATATAATGGCTGAGAGTCCATAGTATTTTGCTTTGGACCAAGTGTCAAGTATCTCGACATGAAGGGCTTCATCATCAAGACGGCAATTATTGCCGCGACTCTCTTTTCCGCTGCGACTGCATCTCCCAAAGGATCCGTTGACACCTACAAGAAATGTCAACGGCAGACAAAGCGTGCAACAGAAGGATGTCCCAAGGGAACTCTCTTCGTAGCCAAGGATGATCCACGAGCAGACTTTTCCTCCATCCAAGACGCCATCGACTCTTTGGGCAACACAACAACTGCAGGCCACATTCTCATCGCGCCTGGCAACTACAGCGAGCAATTGAATGTCACCCGCCGAGGTCCCCTCCATCTCATCGGCGCCTCAAACAAGCCTTGGGTCAAGGACCTCTATGCCGATATTGACGTCAACACCACGGCTCAGAATGATGTTCAGATCTGGTTCAACCTTGCGAATACGAACAATGGAAGTTTGAGTGATAATGTGTTCACGAGCGTACTCACCGTTGGACCTAATTTCAACGCTACGCTGACCGGATCTGGACCTACGGGCTTTCCTGTGCCTGCGGACACGCCGTTCGGATGCACGGATTTCAGAGCGTATAACATCGACTTCAGAAATGAGTTTGCGCCAAGATCATCTGGGCCTGCGCATGCGGTTGGTGTGAGCAGGGCTAATGCGGGCTTTTACTCTTGTGGATTTTACTCTTACCAAGATACTGTAAGTCTTCATTCTCGTGATCCTCGCGCACAACTGACTCCATAGGTTTACGTTGGAAAACTTGGAAACGCCTACTTCTACGACAACATCATTGCTGGAGAGACTGATTTCCTGTATGGCTTCGGCACAGCATGGATTGAGAAATCAACACTATCTCTCCGAGGCTGCGGAGGCGGCATCACAGCTTGGAAAGGCACCAATACGACATTCACCAACAAATACGGCGTCTACATCGACAACTCCCAGCTCATCCCCGTAAACTCCACTATCGCTACAAACTTTGTTGGAAAGTGTGCCCTCGGACGACCATGGAACTCGCAGCACAAGTCGATCTTCATGCAATCCTACTTTGATGCTGTGATCCTGCCTGCTGGGTATATTGAGTGGAGCAAGTCGACACCAAGAGTTGATAATTACACCTTCATGGCCACGTGGAATGATCATGGGCCGGGATATAATGTTGAGGCTGAGAAGGCGAGTAATGTTACGAGGGTTTTGACGGATGCGGAGGTTAAGCCCTATAGAGCACCTGCGGATGTATTTCAGACTCCTGAAGGAAAGTTTGGACATGTCAAGTGGATTGACAAGAAGGCTCTGTAAAAGACTATCAGCTCGACTAGGGTGAGGAGAGAGATATCTTCCGCGGCTTGAATACATTACATGTGATTCACCACCAATATGACTCGGCATCAGAAGCTGAACCTTTAGACCTCCATTTGGCCGAGTGTCTCAGTTTGTCAGCCTCAAGCAAGGCTGCGTGCTATGTCTCAAACTATCACGACCCTCAGATATTTATTCCCGCCTTACTTTCGTGATTTGACGTGAAGAAGCGACCGCTGCCAAGTGAATGAGGATCCCCGAAGCGAGATGAGATTTGAATCCATATGCAGGGGTGTAAACTCTGTATCCAATGGCGCGTTTCATTTCTTTAATTGCCCCTTATTTTAGTTCGCGGGGTAAAAGACGCTAAGACTAGTGGTTGGCATGATTCAGGATCGGGAGTTGATCTTCACATGAGAAGAGCGAAGATGGTACGATATATGAGCATTGGCCTCTACAAAGGAATCAGATGTATGATCAAAGTATATAATTAAGCAAAAATAAGAAAAGTATCTTGGAATAGCAACTTATTGGGGCAGAATAGCTCCCCGAAAGTCTGTGATTATCTAGGCCCATATCAAGTAGGTAATTACCAATGACACCAGTGGCAAAGCAAACCAGTTACATCCCACTAAACAAGCCACCTCCTCTTCCCCGGAGGAAACGTTCCCGGTAATAAGAATCCTTCAACGGGCATCCATTAACACATTGCCCCCCCGCCTGATCTACAAATCTGACAACTCCCTCCTCCACTTTCTCCTCTTCACCTCACAGTATGAGCTGACGAGAGAATTCTGCCTTCGAGGCGCCTTCGAGATGGGCTACTCAGGCGGCGACGACCAACGCAGCGCTTCGATAACGATACCCATTGCAGTCTGTATGGGCATTTCTTTGTACAATGTTATTGAGCTCAACGTTCTTATCCTCACGACGTTCAAGACGCGGAAGAGCTTGTACTTTTGGAGCTTTCTGGCTGCTACGAATGGGATTGCACCTCATACTATCGGCTTCCTTCTCAAGAACTTGGTCTTTTCTGATAACTTTGTTTTATATATCACACTTATTTCTGTTGGTTGGGTTTTGATGGTCACGGGCCAATCGCTCGTTTTATACTCTCGACTACACCTTATTTTCTGGAACCAGTTTATTCTAAAGCTTGTGCTGGCTATGATTATCACCAATGCTGTTGTTTTGCATATTCCGATTATTATTCTCATGTACGGCGCCAACAGCAGCGACAAAAATCCATGGGTCCATCCTTATCAGATCTACGAGAAGATTCAAGTCACGGTGTTCTTTTTCCAAGAACTCATTATCTCGGCGATTTACATCAAAGCGTGCTCCTCGTTCTTCGGGACCGAGGGGCTTTTATACCGGAAAGGTGTTCGACGAATGAGAAGACATCTGCTCTTTGTCAACGTTATCATAATCCTTCTCGACATTCCGATCCTGGTCCTCGAATTCGCAGACTTTTACGACTTTCAGACAGCTTACAAAGCGATTGTCTACAGTATCAAGTTGAAGCTTGAGTTTAACCTTTTGAATCGGCTTGTGGAGGTTGCAAAAGGGAATGATACACGTGGGACGGAGAATGGAAATCAAATTGTGCATTTGAATGCTTTTGAGCAAGATGGTGCTGGATATGTGGCCAAGGACAGCGAGTGTGGAAACATGGCAAGGGATGCAAACACGAAGAGACGAAAACGAGGAGACTCGATGGCGGATGATAGGATATTGATTGAGACGGAAATATCTGTTACTTGTGTTGAAAGGAGGGAGGATGATAATGACAGTACGGGATGAAGGATGTCGATATAGGACTAAATTAATGAATGAAATGGCTTTAACTCTTCAACTATGATACTATCCCTTTGAGTGCCACAGCCCTTAGGCGGGGTCACGACAGGGGTATCAGACCAATCAAAATAGATAAAACTAGCGGTACTTCTCCACACATACTAATTTGTATGATGGTAAAAGTCCCAGCAGTTTTCATTGTTACAAATCGCTACCTCACAGACTTTACAGCCGTACAAGGTCTGCCTACCCGAGCCTCCTCGGTGCCGACTTTGTGCATTACCTATTATCGGCTGCAAAAAGAAGCTATTTTCAGCCTTCCTCTTTTTAAAGGGTCGGGGCTGCCCCTGCCTGAAGCCTTTGCAAGCAAGGCAATCTGAGAATATCCCCCTATTGACATGATTGATATCCCTTTGCAGATGATTTTGCCGTGATTGAGTATCGTTCAAGTCCTCCTCTTTCCCTGACCTAGATCTCTTCCTTGCGCCACTTTCTTGGCCAAATTTAATAAATAGGGCGTCAGAAATGCACCTCTTCCAGCTCTCGAGGGTCTTGTAAGGCGGCCACCGCGGCTGTGAGGTCTTGAGCTGCAAAATGAAGCTATTCGCAAGTGTTATATCGAGAAGGAAGGACCAAAGGAGCGCTTGCCACGGGCCACGGCGAAATCGGTGCTCGTAGCTTGTATAGGACCTTATCTGATCTCCTCGATCCACGTGATTCATTTCATCGTTATAAGAAGCAGATACAGTCGGTATAGGAATAACCTTTATTGCGGCATCACCAAAGGTCTCCTGTATCGGCTTGGATTGTGCCCCTTTATTAGCAGGCTTCCTTCTTCTCTTTGGCGTGCGTTGGTTATCGGCACCACTGTATACAGTTGAGAGAAATAACACGAGGCTGTTATCCTTCCAAGCGATTTGAGCGACCTAAGAAGGACGAATTAGTAAGGGAATTACATATAAACAAGTCCCTCGGGCATACGAGGTCATCTATTATAGGGATCGACTTTACTTCATTATACTTAAAGCCTGAGGCACCTGCCTTATCCTTCCCTTTTGCAACTTTAAGCTCCTTAGTGATGCCACAGTTAGGGCGGGCTGTGCCTGTAGCTCCGTGACCGGCTTCTCGAAGGGCACGGAAGAGATTGGGCGAGGAGAAGAGGTTATCCATAAAGACGTGATATGTCTGCTTCGGCAGCATATTAACTAGGTGAATGACGACTCCTGCCGTATTGCTAAGGGCCACAGTCTCCTTAGGCTTTCCCTCTCTCTTCTTCCCCTGTTGCGGCTCTACAGCCAGCTTCTTCTTCTTCTTTGGCAGCTCGATGATAACAGCGGTATATGGTGATGCCTTTACATGCCACAGCCACCGAATAAAGAAGCCATTTTGGGCGATTACCCAGACTTTGAACCCTACAGGCGTAGGCTTATTCTTGACTAGGGTTGTATCCTTACTCCTGCCTGTAAAAGGGACCATACACTCATCTACAGTAACGTTATTCCCTGGTATATAGAGCTGAGCTGACACCTTCTGTATGAGGTCAGACCACGGTTCAGCAGCTTGGAATGCCTTCGGAAGGTCCTCTTCATTGCCTAGGTTAAGCAAAGTGTGGTCAAAAGTCCGTATATAGCGTGAGATTAACTGGAACCTCCACAGAGGCATGAACTTGATGATTGAATGCAAGGGGGCCTGAACACCTAGGGAAGGGGGGCTCCAATGGCTCTTGATTGTATTTTCCTTATGAATTCCTAGGTAAATCAGCAACCCGAGCCATACATATACTTGTGCAGCCGAGAGCCCGTCCCACCGGTTAATCCGTGACTGGTCGGAAATGGCCGAGTTATGGCTATCAATAACGCCATTTTGCGTCAGATAAGAGACCCAGCTATCGCTGTAGTAGACCCATGACTGTACGAGGGATATAGGTGCAAAAAGCTGGAATAGCTCGAGTGGTGTTGGAGGCAGTATATTGATGTGAAAATCACGATCTTCTACATTGAAAGGCATGAAGTTGCGGCCGACTGCCTCTTCAGGCGGGTTAATTATTATTCCGGTGGGGCCTAGGCCTCTTTGCTGTGCATGTGTGTGAAAGCTATGATCATCGAAGTCATATTCCTTCACATGTATCTCATCAAGAATCGGTGGGGAACTTATCGTTTTAATAGATATCAATTGGTATGAGGTTTTGGTGGTATTTTGCTAAAGTTGAATATCTTACGAACATCTGGTACCCCGCACGTACTAACCTTGTGACTAAGCTAAGTGGGGCGAGTGACCTCCCTAAGGGCTGTGGCACTCAAAGGGATAAGAAAACTTTAATAAAAGGTTCAACTGAGACAGTGAAGCCGAACTCAAAATCAAAACATTCACACTTTAAAGTTCTATAGATACTAGATAGCTATGGAGATAGTTAAGGTTAAACTTTAGGCAGCTGACAGGAACACGATATGTCTTTTTCAACACATAAGCTTCTGCCCTACTATGGTCCTTAAAACTCATCTGTATAGACAAGACAATTCTTATGCCCAGTCTACCAATCCGTATTTACCTTCACCTGGTTTCTCAGCGTAAAGGTAAGGGGACGCACATAAAAGAAGAAACCATGCTGCTTACACTTCACGCATTAAACTTCACCTTTTAGGCTAGCATATTCTTTATACTTCAGTGATGAGTCGCGATGACTTACTAAACGCAAACTCTTTTCTGTCCTGTGTATAAATAGCCGACAAGATCCCTTCTTTCATCTTAAAAAACGGGAAACAAACTTCATTTCTTGCTTTTTAAAACAAGGAGGCACTTGGCCGTGGTTGATTTCCTTTCATCCGAAAACCCATCCAGTTCCTGACAATAGTAGAACTAGCACCACCAACTTCCATCCAAACCTTGATCATCCTCAGGAAAGCTACCCATTTTCATCTCAACTTCTAGAGATGAAAAAATGCTTCCAGCCGTAGAACCCAGCTATAACACATCTAGCAGTTTACAAAATCGCCGCTGTGAAATAGCTCATGCGCCTCACTGAACCGTCGGCCTGCACTGATTACAGGTGGGATGAAAGGGGATTGCTTGCGATGAAAGCAAGGTCCTCTACCCAGCTTCCAGCTTCTAGCCTCCATTGCACTACCATCAATCAACAAAAAAAATCGCAATGCCTAACCATTCACGGCGATCACGGGAATCCATCTGTGGGTTTGAGAAAGCTCCTTGAAGATGACCTGTGGCTGAGAGATAATCTACAAAAACATCGACTTCAGACTGGGTATGCAGGGCGTAGTTTAACACTCCTCCTTTAGTGAGCAACCCTCTGCTAACTCTCTGTAGATAACATCCACAGGAGAACATAACATCCAAGTCAAGATCAACAAAGGAATATTCACCTCCACGCTGAAGAAGGACTGAGAGCTTATAATTACCACATAGAACTTAGATTCTGCTCGCAACTTTTGTCGCAACTGCCGTTTTGAGGAAATCATTGTCCATGGTGTCTAAGCTATTTTTACCAGTGTCTGAGAATTGACGCTCCTTGTACGAGCGCAGTCGAACTATGCAAGGATAGTTTAGAGAGAGCCTCTTCTGGCGTGTGAGCCTGCCATGAATGCTACATGAGTGACTTGCGATTCTTCTCGTGGGGATCATATTTCCTGTACTGTGCCATCAATGATGGCGAGTCGTGTATTCTTCATGATACTACGAAAGGATACTGCAACATCGGCATGAGCCAAAGCTGCACCTCCATGCTGGGTCTTGGACAGTCCAAGATATTCCGATGACAAACTCCGTCTCAGCAAGGATGGGTGAGCACGCAGGAAGATCGCAAGCGCAAAGAGATCGCAATCTGGCTGAACAACGATACAAATGTGACATCTGCGTTATTACCTTGACATCTATTGCCAAGCAAAAAGAGCACCTCGCTACCGGACTCCATCAACGCAAGGCTGCAGCCCGTGACGCTGGTACACCAGTTGGGCACGGAGGAGAGCAAGATCTTGATTACGGCCCTGTCAAAGAACAGGCCAAGCGGCTCTGGACCTGGCCGGGAATCTTGTGCGCGAGGTTTGAAGAGGTAGATATCGGAGAATAGGCCAGGCAGATCAGTATCTTGCTGTGATTGTGATAGGTGGTGTCTGGCTTGCATTAGGGGTGCTATATTGAGCACTTAGGCCACTCTCATTGGAGATATTTTGTTGATGGCGGGTAGGCGTAGCCCAAGTTCTCCAAGGTACTTTGCCTGATGCAGATATTTTGATGGCATGGGATGTGACCATGCGAGTCGACTTTAGCATTAATGAGATTATATCTGGGGAGTATAGGAAGCCAGGCACAAAGACAGATAACTGGTTCCAATCATGGATGTAACAACAGATCCGATTATTACATTCGTCTCGACAGGCCATGCACCTCGGAATTTTATTTCCTTGATTTATTAAACTTAAGGCGAATAATTTGGGGGCCATTTCCTAGCCGCATATCTGTGCCTCTAAACTGCGTGGTCATCCGTCTCACATTGCAGAAACAAGGTTATCACCTAATATTCAGATAGTATCTTTCGACGATTATGTGCTTGAAACAATTGAACTCGAGCGGCTTTTGAGGCGGGAGTTTTAAAATCTCTAGAGAAATAACCGCAGACGCCCGGTTATTGAGACAATGGGCCTGTCACATTAAAACCTGACCGCTTAATGGTTGCTTCTTGAAGGATCGCAGTCTAAAGAGGGCTGAGCTAGGGTCCGCAGGTCTAGGACGGAATTGGTTACCTGCGCGGCCAACCTTGCATGACCGTTGGACAGGAACGACAAGGTTGTTTCAGCTTTGGGCAGGGTTGGAAATTCACTCAACAAATGTTTGGTGGTCAAGATGAACCTCGATGAGTATGTCTTTGAGTCAAGAAGATCAGAAAGACTCATTCAGGTCGAATCATCGTCATCTCGAGCAGTGCCGTAACTAAAGGAGCATCATGTCGACTGCACAAAGTGTCAGATCTTGGCGTTATCCTTAAGCAACACGCCTAACCAGGATCATCGTGACAACCCAACTAATCCGGCCATAGAAAGCCTAGCCATGTCTCCCAAAACTGCCCATCCCAAAAAACGCCTCGTTCTTGGCACCACTCATACCCTCGCTCCAAGCACCAACCAACCCCCGTCAATCCTTAATTTTCCGCTCTGCCTCCAAAAGAGATGAGAAACCCCGCCCGTGATTTCTCATCTCTTTTTCCTTTTTTCTTCTGCTGACACTGAAACTCGTCATTGTTAAGTGTTGTGGTGCAAAGATGAAGTATCACGGCCTATTGCTTGGTGTTTCCGCCGGAGCAAACGCTCTAGCCATCGCTGAGGCGACAAAGCGACGAGATGCGGGCTACATGTATCAGCCTGATCCGACCCCCATTGTGGGGATTTCTGATCTGAGGCATTTGGCGCTGGGGAAACGACAGGAGACTACCGCTACGGAATCGACGTTCACGCTTGTTGTTAGTCCTGATTCAACATGCGGTTTTTTGTCTGGTTCACCTGGAAATGCGATTACTTGCGCCAACGGAGACAAGTGTAGTTGGGAGTTGCGGTATGCTACTGCGATCTTTTGCGGCACTCAGGCGTACAATCGCTGTTTGGAGAGGGATGATGCTCTGGATACGAAACTCTGCAATGATGTTTGTCAGAGTAACCAGTATAACCTCCTTTGGTGAGTGAGACAATTGGCTTGATAGTGAGTACATAACTGACTGTATTAGCACCAATACGGCTTCACCTTATTGCGGAACATATAACTATCCTTCTGGTGTTGTTGGCTTCAGATGCGCAACGGCATCAGTGACAGCCGCCCAGGATGTTGAGTTTACATACACCAGTCAAAAGGGCCGCAGCTTCTCTACGACAATGGTTTCTGACGAAACTTCATCAACTATTGCCTCAAGCTCGGAGTCTGGATCATCGACAGAGGAACCTTCATCGACGACTTCAGAAGCTGAGCCCACTGAATCGGATTCAGGCGGCGGCGGAAGTTCAACACCCGTCGGTGCTATCGTCGGAGGCTCCATTGGCGGTTTCGTCGCACTCTCCCTGGTAGTTCTCGGCGCATTCTGGCTTTGGCGAAAGAACAAGAACAAGAACGCCGCACAACCGTCACCCCAACAACCACCCGTGACAGCAGCTTCATCGATGCCTCCCCCAGGTCCTTATGGCGATACTGTACCTCCTATGGCGCAGCATTATCCTAAATCGGATGTCACGTCGCCAACACAGTCTGAGTGGAGAGAGTCAATGATTACGGCGCAGACTGCTACTACGCCTGTGCAGAACCAGGCGTGGGGTCAATATCCTCAAGGCTCTCCATATCCTTCTCAGGCACAGCCGCAAGAACTACACCCACAGGGAAATCAGGGACTTCAAGATGGTCAGGTCCATGAGATGCCTTCTGATAATCACTACCGTTGAGATGGGTTAGGGGAGAGGAACTAGTACTAAGGGGTTTGTGGAGGAGAGATGACGGCTTTACATATATCAAACTAACGAATGCTTTGATGATTTGTCTTTATAATTCTTACTGGAAATTGAAATATTACCATTTTCATACAGTAACGTTGGCCTCTATAAGCTTCTAGTTTATGGGATTTAGATTTTAATAAACATCAATAAATCAAACATCACAATGATTTCAAGTATGACCGCATAAACCAGCTGACATGTCACTGAGGCTCACAAGTGTCACAAGATTAAGCTTAAAACGCCACGATTGCTTTGACAGGCTACCTCTAAATCAGCCTCACTAGTTCATGCGTACCACATTGCTCACTTGAAATATTCATGATGCTTTGGAACAGACTCGTTGTAAATATCAGCATGACTCCTTCGTATGCCAAGCCCGATTCCAATGCGCCACAACAGGATATACCATAAAATGAAACATATTCATCAATTCATTCGCTAAATCAATTTAGATTGGCTACTCAATCTGGCCTCATCCCCAAACTCATAACAATATCATGTCTGCTTCTCCTCATGTCATCTCATTCTTACAGACGATATCGAACCTCAAGCTCACCAGGTGCCTGGTAAGTGGGAACCTTCATCTCCAAAGCCTCACCAGAATATCCAAGATCCTCCGCAACAAGCATAGCAGCCTTCTCACCAATGAGCAGAGCAGTAGAGTACGTGTTGCAGCCGACGTTGTCAGGGCAGATGGACAGATCAGCGACCTTGAGACCCTTGACGCCGTGGACGTTGAGTCTCTCGTCGAGAACACCGTGCTTGACGATGCTGTTACCCTCCTTGGGAGCCATGGAGCATGTGCCGAGGCAGTGCCAGGTTGATTCGGTGTGGCGCTTGACCCATTCTGTAGACATAGGTTAGCATGCTGGAGATGGAGATGGAGGTGGGGTTGATGGGGCTTACCTTCGACGGCCTTGATGTCGGCATCACTGTACTTGAGCTCCTCGCGGATGTGAGCCTTGTTGGAGTTGAGGATGTTGGCACCGGGCTTGCGGTCTGCCTCGGGGAGAGGAGACGACCAACTTCCGTGGCCAATACCAGCAGTGAGGTTACCAGGGAGAGCGTATTGCTTGGTGGTATCCAGGTCAAGATCATGAGCACGAGCAGGGCTGTCGTAGTCGAAGAAGGGGTGCTAAAAGGGTTAGTTGCTGTTGTACACTAGATAGTGGAGGACCTACCATGTTCTCGACTTCACCAGCGTAGGCGTCCATGCGGCGGGCAGTCTCACGAGACTTGATGTATCCCCAGACCATGGGGACCATATCACGCTCGTCGTTCATCTGAGTTGGTCAGTGTTTATTCATGACAAGGGGTAATGTGACTTACAAATCCAGCATCAAAGTCGGGAGTATCGTATGGATCAGCACTCTTGATGTGAGTAAAGCCACGAGAGAAAGGATACTCGAGGAAGTGGAACATGGAGAAGAACTTTCCAGGGGGCCTGTAACCAGTCAGTACCAACACAGGCTTTACTGTATCAGTGGACTTACATGAGCATGTGATCACCGAAGAAGCCGGCAATCACAGAGTAATGCATAACAGGCTTGTCAGGCTTGTTCTTGAAGTAAGACTTCCAGCCCTCAGTGAAATGAGGCGTAGGCCACCTCTCGAAGTCCTTGAGCTCTTGCTCAGTAGGTCGGATCTTGACACCAGCCTCAATGCCGTTGGTGGCAAGGGGTCCAGTGCCCTTCTGGTGCCATTCATCAAAGACGCGCTACTCATCTCATTAGTACAACTCTAACCCGAGAACTGTGATGGGCTTACCTTTTGAACCTCAGGGTCTCCACGAACAAAGTCATCGAAACTCTCAGTCTCAGGCTTAGCCCGATAAACCGAAAATGTAAGATAATGATCCTGGAAATTGAGTCCAACTCCAGGAAGATCAACCTTGGGCTCGACGCCAGCAGCGCGAAGCTTCTGGGGGTCACCGATACCAGAGCGCTGAAGAATCAAAGGCGAAGAAAGCGTACCGCCACTAACGACAATCTGCTTTCTAGCACGGAAGATTCGCGTCTGCAGCTGGTTCGGGTGCAGCGGCTTGGTAGGAACAGTCTGAACACCAACGGCACGACCATTCTCCATGATGATCTTGTCGACCTTTGTGTTGCAGGCCAAGTACAAGTTACTGTGCTTGGCGCGTGTGGCATGGACATAGGCGTGCGCTGAGTCGCTGCGACGGCCCGTGTCTCGGTTGATCCATTTGAGCCAGTGCTCTGCGCCGTGGCCGGTGGAGAGATCTTGAAGATCGTCGACGAAGGGGATGCCTTGGGACTCAGCGGCGCGGAGGAAGTCGTCCTTTACGGGGTAGGTGTAGTTGCCGAAGGAGACCTTGATGGGGCCCTCGAAGCCGTGGATGTCTGGGTTGACAGAGTGGCGCTGGTAGGTCTCGTGCTTTCTCATAAGAGGGAGGAGTTCCTCAGTGGTCCAGCCCTTGGCTTGGAAGTCGTCGTCTGGAGTTGTTTAGTGGTGTTTTAGGTGGTATCAAGTGAGTTGAGCTTACAGTCTGAGGCACTAGCTCGAGTGTACATCATGAAGTTGATGGAAGAACCACCGCCAAGGATCTGCTACAGTTAGTTCATGATCTTCACTCCCCTCAAAGTTCAACTCACATGAGCACATGGCACAGTAGCAGCACGTCCAGCAAGCCACTTGCTAGGACGAGACTTGTAAAACGAAGCCGTCTTGGAGTCCAGCTTCATGTTACGGGGATAGATACCAGGCCTAAACACCCAAGGGTTGTTGAGGTTGCTCTCGCCAGCCTCGATAAGCAGGACCTTGAGGTTATGGTCAAGATTCGCCAATCGTCCAGCAACGACACAACCGCAGCTTCCACCACCGCACACAATGATGTCGAACTCCTCTGGCAGGACGCCGAGGCTGTTCGCGTACGAGTTGGGAGTCGCCATGATGAAGAAGCTGCAACCTTTGAAGCTGCTTGATTTTCTGATAACGGGGAGAACTCTACAGCTTATTTATAACATGCACAGAGTCTGTATAACGATCTTTACTGTGTATCAGATGCCGAATGATCCCCGAAGGTTGGTAGCATGTCCATCGAATGCTGGATGCAGTATCATCAACTCTGCGAACCCCTCTCGATACAAGATTGCGGGCACCAATGGCATATGCATGGTAGGGTCATCTGGGGTAATAAGATTGTGGATAATGGTTTCATTCTAATCAGCTCTAGCTTTGCTTTTCGTCTGGGGGAGAGATGCTGGGCAGGCTGGGCACGGTATCTTGCTTGGCCTGCATGTCTGGGATATCATCTGCTCCGCCGCTTTGACTGCGGGTTAAAGTTTCCCGAGACTTCCTTCTCCTATTAGAAGACAAGAGAGAAACAATTGAGTTTGAAAGGTTGGTTTGGGAATGTCGTTAAAGGGGCATTGATATCCGTCTGATCCGGTCTGAAACTCATGGTGAACTTTGGTAGCAGAACTGGCTCGCACTTTCATATCCGATCTTGAGCAATTCCAGTGCAACTCTGATCCCCGCCGGATAAAGCAGCTCCCACCGTCCTGCAAATAGTACAAATATAACGTATCATGTATGATATCCTACATCAGGCAAACTTCCCTTATCCCGAGAGCGAACCAAGCCCACTCGATACAAACCAACACAGAAATATCAAGGATTCGAGTTGCATGTAAGATTACGACTTTACGGGCGTTAGCTACCCATGTCGTTTACCTCCAGGGTTCTTCCCGGACAAATAGGCTTTGGGCTCTGGAACATCCGGGATCCATCAACAGCTTCTAAAATGCGGGGAGAGAGCCACGCCAAGAGAGGGCTCGAGAGTTTATGGTCGGCAATCATTGTTTCTTGAGACTTGCCCCCGGAAAAGGACCATTACACGAAGATGACGAGCGGGGGTGAGCAAGGGATCAGGGTTGCAATTGGTCTGAGGAAGTTGGGTTCTTTGCGGGTGGGATCTTCAGAGTTGGTGGAGTGCGGCGATTCCCCCGCAATCTGACTATCGACGTTTTGGTAACTATATCGGCTCTATTCTTGGCATATTAACCAACACGACAGCAAAAATATGAGCATTTCTGAGAGAGAGCAAAAGATAACATACAACAGCGGGGATTCGCTGGTCGTCACCGACCCAACTACTAATCCGCCCCTTACCAGCTTATCTATGGGAGAGCGGACGGGATCCCGAGTTCTCTGGTAGGTATGGTCGTATGTGCTTGATCCTCCTTCAGTCCGCATTATAATCACGGCATTGGAAACCCGATAAGCTTCACCTTTTTTCTTTTCCAAAGGGATGGTAATACATAAGCTTTACACGGTGTATTGTGGTCTGGAATGATAGGTCCGCAGCTGTAACATCTGCACTGCAACGCTACCATGTCCGCGTCAGCATTCGGATAAGTTGCAGCGAGGAAAAGAAACAGCGGGTGGCATTCACGTCCTTGGCTTTTCATGTTCCTGCGGAATGTCTCAGCTCGTGTGTTTTGTTATGATGATCAAAATCTTGTCTTTCGTATATAAACAAGAATCATATCCTGGATCAAGACAAATCAGGGTCCACACTGCAGTGATGCTGTCAACAAGGATACTGTCTGTGCCGTGGTATTCGTCTTCGTGCCGAGAAGTCTTGTGCTCAGATGCCCAGCGAGATCAACACTCTGATCGTCGAGATAGAAACCTGCTCCGCTTGTCAAGTGACTCTGCATTGACCGTGGAGGCCTTGTGGTTCAGGCATTGGTGGACAATTAGATCCCGATTACTAAGATGCATCATGAAGTTTGAGCAAGTTGAAGCGAGGACGGGTTTAAGCGAGGGGAATTCATGTGGAGATGTCTGAGCTAGAACAAAAGAAGCACGCCCATAGAAGCCTCAATATGGGACATACGCGTATAAGTGAAGCATGCCGCGCTGTTTGACTCCATGTGGGCTTATGTGGGCTCCCCACATGAGAATATGGTGTTTTTTGGACATGGTAATTCATGAAAGTTCTATACAGAATTAGACTCCATCTGTTTTGTCAACGGATTCAACGCATTGCAGAAAAAGACCTACTCAATTACCAGGTATCACTTCACAGCTGAGTTCTCGGCATGATTTCTGGCTGATAAAAGAGCTCTAGCTAAGATATCATCCTAAGAGATGCCTCATAATAGGAGCTCATATAGAATGAATCAAAATATGAGAGAAGCTTATATATATCTGTCTATAGAGACTGCTTATCTAGCGTTCGACTGATAACTTACGATATATGTTGAGTCAGTTCATCAGTAGCCGAGACCAACATGAGTCTTGATTCAATACCGGCTTTTATACGTTAGAATTCTTTTTCAAGCCAGCCTGATAGACTTGCGAAGTAAGTCAGCTCACCACAATTCCCTTCCCCTACCGAAGAGATAGCCTCAGGATAGGAAAGCTACCTCGGACTGCAGAAGGACATCCTCATCTGATTAACTTTACCAAGTCTATAGCAAGACATTTTTCAGGCTCAGAGCCCGAGTTCAGCCTCGTTTCTTCAACATATATCCTCGTGGAACGCTAGGCGTGGGAAACGTGAGTGAAATGGTTGATGCTTCGCTGAATACATTATAAGGGGGTTCCTTACTTTTCCTGGCCCCAATACTCGGAGTAAAGTTTCCTCAATATCTCATCACTGTTATACAAGTGGACATATTTCCCGTCATTCGTTTGCTGATTTCTTTTTGAAATGCAATAGTACCAAAGCCATGGATCAATAAGAGTTGATCTGTGCGCGGATACGTTGTTGTCCCAGCGTAATAGGCCTATTCTAAGAAGCTCCCTCTTACTATGGAAATATATTATGATCCTTGAAGCACTCGTGTGGGTGTGTACCAAGTCTTCCAAGCTTTCATTATCTACACAATTTTGAAAGAGGGCCAGTATGGGAACTTTTGGCAGTCCTGAATTTCAAAGTAAGACCAAGCAGGAACCCGTCCTCTCCATTTTACAGGCTATAAACCTGAAGATCAAAACCCTATCACTATATTTGAAGTTGTTTCAAAACTGTTTCATGATGTACCTATGCGAGATGTAGGTCAGTCAGAATCTACAGCTCAGTTGTTTATCACATGCAGGATACCCTACACCATTCCGCCTCATCATCTGGAAAGACAAAAGAGTAAAGTCACGCGAGAATTGACATCATTTATCTATAAACTTCATCAATTCCATCTTCACACCTTTTTTATACATTATTAATGCACGTGGTGGCTGATCAACCCCTCCATGACAAACTCCAAATTGCGCCATCCAGATCACGTCTTACGAACTCTCACAGCCCAGCCCATCACAAGCCAGAAAACACGCGGATGTCTCGCCCCGAAACAAGAAAACAGCTTATCAATATCAATCACGTCTTCACTCCCCCAAACCCATAAGAAACAAAAATGTCCCGAATAACTCACCAGCAACGTATCCAAAATGGCAGACTCGTCCAACGCGCCGCTGCTTCAATCGCGCAGCTCATACGGTTCAACCGATAAGACCTCTACGCGCCATGATTCCATCGACAGTGAAGCTGCGGGGGAGATACGCCCGAGTCGAGATGTAGAAGATGATGTACTCCCTGAGACGTCGACCATTGGGAGGAATTTATCGTGGCAGAGCGCTTACATCCTCGTTATATCGCGCGTCGTCGGCAGCGGTATCTTTGCGACACCCGGAACAATCGTCCAATCTGTCGGAAGCGCGGGATTATCGCTATCGCTATGGGTAGTCGGCGCTTTCATCGCAGCTTGCGGTCTTGCGGTGTCGCTCGAGTTTGGATGTATGCTTCCTCGGTCGGGAGGTGATAAAGTATACCTTGAGTTTGCGTATAGAAGACCGCGATTACTTGCGTCTACGCTGTTTGCGATGTATGCTGTGCTTTTGGGATTCACAGCGAGTAATTGCATTATTTTTAGTAAGTATGCGTTATTTGCGCTGGGAGTCGAAGCGACGGATGTGTTGAGCAAGAGCCTCGCTGTTGGACTTCTCACGTTTGTTTGTATCACACACAGCGTGTTTCCTAAAGCAGGCGTCAAGATCCAGGATGTTCTGGGCTGGATAAAAATCGGTATCATCGTCTTTATGATCCTCTCAGGCTTCTACGTCGTCATCTTCCGTCCCAACACTACATCCGCACCACTCACGCATCAACTCGCATGGGAACACCTTTGGGAAGAGACGAGCTGGAACTGGGGCGTCATCGCCACGAGTCTCTTCAAGGTCTTTTATTCATTCGCGGGATTGGATAATGCTGCGAACGTCATGAATGAAGTCAAGCAGCCTGTGAGGACGTTGAGGTCTGTTGCGCTGACAGCGCTGGGGACGGCGTGTGGATTGTACATGCTTGTTAACATTGCTTATTTTCTGGTGGTGCCGATTGAAGAGATCAGAGGGAGTGGTGAACTCATTGCTGCGCTGTTCTTTGAGAGGTTGTTTGGTGAGAAGTTTGGGAGAGTTGTTCTCCCGACAGCTGTGGCATTATCGTCAGTTGGGAATGTCATGGTCGTTGCTTTCGCAATGGTAAGTCCCTCGGCCATCGTCTACGAGTGATTGTTAACGGGAATAGGCACGCATGAAGCAAGAAATCGCAAGACAAGGCTTCCTCCCATACTCATCCCTCCTCTCCTCCTCACGACCATTCAACTCTCCCATGGGTGGCTTCATAATCCACTACATCCCCTCCTTTCTCGTCATGATCCTCCCACCCTCTGATTCAATCTACTCTCTCATTCTCGACATCGACGGATACGCCGCGCAGCTCATCGGGCTCGCCGTAGCAATCGGCCTTGTGAAGCTCCGCTTCCAACGTCCAGACCTCAAGCGACCCTTTAAGGCGTGGATGCCCGCGGTGAGTATTAGGATAGCGATGAGCTGCGCTTTAATAGTGGCGCCGTTTTTCAGACCGCCGGACTACGAGGGGGAAGTGTTTTACGCTCTGTATGCGGTGTTTTCGTGGGTTATTCTTGTGGGTGGTGTAGGGTATTGGTATCTTTGGACGAGGGCGGTGCCGAGGTGGAGGGGCACGAGGTTGCAGGAGGAGACGTGTGTTTTGGAGGATGGGACGACGATCACGAAGCTAAGTTATTCTTAGAGAGATCGGAAGAAACGGTTGATGTGCATTGCAGATGAAGATTTGTCGATCTTTCAGGTCCGAGACATCCTAGAGGTTAGACTACACAGCGCAAGGAATACAGTACATCATTCATAGATAGGGGACTTATCCTAAATTTAGATGGCATTTCCATAAATTTAGATGATATCTTAATTCTATGGTGAATATTTGCAGACTTGTCGTAGTGAAGAAGAACTCTATTACCATCTCTTCCGTATTCACAAACTCCGAATGCCTTCAACCTCCACTTCTTCTTCCACTTCCACAGCGTTCCAAATTCTCGGGTCCGCAATCGCTCGCCAAGCCCTTATCGGCGCATCGTAAGACTGCGTTATGGGTCAAATCGATCTAGCTCGCAAACATAAACATGTCTAGCCTTATTCCGTTATTCGTGTGTCCCACCCACCACGTTTTATGTTCTTTATCTGCTACCAGAACCAGAAACAAGAAGAAGCCAGCCTCAGTGGAGTTAGCCCAAACGTCAGTGGAGCAAGCGTTAGTTGAAACGAGACCAAGTCAAGCCATGTTTTCTCGGACGACGACGGTGGAGAGGCCGAGAGAACTGTACCTACCATGTGATGAGTGAGTGAGTGAGTGAGTGAGTCTTTGTTGAGTTGAGGGTCTGAGTGTTCCCCCTGCCAAGGAATGACATGCTTTTTCTTCGGGTACCTGCCTGTGCTACAAACGAAACAATTTAAACGAGCAAACATTCTGTGGGCCATCGCCTACACATTGAACCCTCTCAAAACATCTTCATCTCGGCCGAGTAGAAAATGCCACTGATGCTTTTTTCCCAAACTCCACGATCTATCAACTTGTCACCCGTCGATAGTTACTCAATAGACTCGATACGAATTGCTCTGACAGCAGTAGGAGGCGTACGCAATTCCTCCCCTTTCTCAACGCCACGGCGCAAAAAGTGGTAAATTACGGCGGCGCTAAAAGGTGATTGACTGGGGTACGTTTGTTAGGGGAGACCCGTAGTTCAGCTGGTCGTGTCTGATTCTATGGTAGATGGTGAAGTGAGGGCTTGAGTGTCGGATTGTCGGCATTAGCCAAGATTTTGGTAGACGTCATTGTTTGTTAGGCTTCTTTGAGAGTGTTAGTTGGTGATAAGCGCTGAGTGTTGTGGATGGTGGCGTTATGACGGCGGTTGATGGGCATGGGATTTGGAGAATGCCTTCAAAGGTTACTCCTGACAATCAAGCCTGTTGAAGTCATAGAGCAGAATACACAGTAGTTGATGCCATGAAAACTGTAGCTGTCATCCAGTCTCACGTTTCAGGCACCGGCCCACGTCTCCCACTCACCGAGACACTCTCTCCAATCACCACAACCACCACTGACTACTCCTACTCTGCCCTAACAAAACCCCATCCTCAGTGACCCTTACCTGTACGTTTCATTTTATTTCCCGTAGCGTTATAAACCAAGACGCCACCAAACGGTCTGCACCCCTGACTAGCCACCTCCTCCCCACCACGACACCGCAAGCTATCGATTCTTCCATCCCCGAATCGTGATAGCTTCACCAGGTGGAGTCCAGATTTAGAAGATGGCTCTAACGCTGCGGCGCACTTTTGGTGTGGGATTTGGATCTTTGGTGCGAAGTGACTTTGCTTGCTAGATCGTACCAGCGGCGATTGAGGTGGATGGATCGGTAATTAAGCCAAGAATTCGATGAAAGACTCTTATATATCCGGTGTCGTACGTTCGTTCTGTGACTGTCTTTCTCAGCGGTAACACTCACCTTCTTTTCTTGCTGTTGCTGTGCATTTGCCCCGTCACTCTTTTGACTTGATACTCTCTACCAACTACATTTCCACTCACTACACGAGGATCTTTATTCTCACTTACAATCGTTACCCTTGCTACAATAGCTTAATAACCTACCTTCACAATGCCTTCCTCAAAGGTCTTTGCAGCCATCTTGGCTGCTCTGGCCATGGCCGACGCCAGCCCTTGTAAGCCCAAGCCTGTCACAACAAGCGGTTCAACTGCCGCTGTCGTCACTACTTCTGGCTCAACCGACATTCTTTCTTCTACTGCTACTACTAAGACTGCTGCTACTACCACCACTGGAGCTGCTTGCTCTCACTACACTCCCTACACTGACATCGTCCCCGCTGATTGCGGCAAGACGGGCGTTGCACCCAACTGCGCTGACAAGGTCATTGGATCTCCTATCACTGTTACCGACTATGCTCAGTGTGGTAACACTTGCGGTATGACTGTTGGCTGCAAGTCTTTCTCCATCAAGGGCTCTTCTTGTACCTTGTACAAGGCCCCTGTTTCTTCACTTGGATATGTGTTTAACGAGGGTTCCGATGCCAGCCACTTCTATGATCTGGATCTTTGCTTTGGATGTGGTGAAGGCACAACTACCTCTGGTACTGAGACTGTCACTGGATCGCAGACTACTGGAACTGAGACTGAGACCTCCGCTACTGGCTCTGCTACCGAAACTACCGGTACTGCTTCAGCTGGAACTACAACTGCTACCGGCTCAGAGACCGAGACCTCCGCTACTGGTTCCGAGACTGGAACAACAACTGCCACAGGATCTGAGACTGAGACCTCTGGTACAGCCCATGCTACAGGCACAACCGACACTGAGACCTCAGCCACTGGTTCCCAGACCGAGACTACAACTGCTCCTGGTGCTACCACTGAGACCTCAGCTACCGAGACCCTCACAGCCAACACAGATACAACAACAGCCGCTGCCACAACCACAACCTCCGCCGGCTGCACAGCCTACACTCCCATCGCCAACCCTCCCTCCACCAACTGTGCCGTCCGAGGCGCCACCAGCGGCCCCAGCGCCTTCTTCAACAACCTCGCAGGTCTCGGTAACTCCAACACCGCAGACTGTGCTCGCAGCTGCGGTGTCTACCACGATACCACTAAGCCCAACGACAAGTGTGTCTCATTCGCTCTGGACGCGAGCAATACTTGCTACCTGTACAAGGTTCCCATTAGCAGCTTGAATGTTGGTGAGGGTTCGCCTGTCTTGGAGTTTTATGACTTTGAAGCTTGCTACTCTTGCGATGAGGGTGGTGCTACTACCACTGAGAGTGGAACTACGACTACTGAGGCCGTTATTGGATCCACTACTACCACTGCTGCTGGTGTTGACACTACCACTACCGAGACTGGCTCGGAGACTGGCACTACTACCACTGAAGCTGGTGCTGGATCTACAACCACCACTGAGGCCGGTTCTGATACTACCACTACTGCTGCTGGTGTTGATACCACTACCACTGAGGCTGGCTCTGACACTACTACCACCACAGCCGCTGGTGTTGATACCACTGCTACCACCACCACCGAAGCTGGCGTCGAGTCTTCCACCACTGAAGCTGCCTCCACCACCACCGACTCCGTCTGCACCGGCTACACTCCCGTCCCCAACCCTCCCTCCACCAACTGCGCCGTCAAGGGCAAGTCCTACAAGACCTATATCTCCACCGACACTGGTAGCAGCGCCGATGTGTGTGCTAGCAAGTGTAGCGAGGTCTCTGGCTGCAAGTCCTTCGCTTACAAGGCTTCTTCATCCACTTGCACTTTCTACACTCAAACTGTGAGTGAGCTTCAGATTAACAGCTGTGCTTCTGCAGAGGAGTCTGAGTTCTACGAGTTTGAGATCTGCTATGCTGGTTGTGGTCAGGCTACTACTACCACTGAGGCTGCTGGATCCACCACGACAACTGAGGCTGGTGTTGAGACTACTGCTACAACTACTACTGAGGCCGGTGAGGGTTCTACCACCACCACCGAGGCTGCCGTCGCTTCTACAACTACCACCGAGGCTGGTGAGGCTTCAACCACTACCACCGAGGCTGCTTCTACCACTGAGGCTCCTACAACCACCACAACCGAAGCTCAGTCCACTACCGAGGCTCCCACCACAACCACAGCAGCCCCCGTCTGCACCAACTACGTTCCCCTCCCCAACGCCCCCTCAACCTGCGGCAAGCAAGGCAAGGTCTCCTGCCGCTCCACCCAGAAGCTCGGCCAGGCCACATCCGTCACCGACGTCAACGCCTGCGGCAAGCTCTGCGGCACAACCCTCACCTGCAAGACCTTCTCCTACACCCCCAAGTTCCGTAGCGCCGGCGGTTACTGCCAGCTCTACTCTGCACCCTTGTCACAGCTTAGCTTCACCCCTTGTAACACGGGTGTCAAGTTCTACGATCTCGATACGTGCTACACCTGCTCCAACACTCCTACGCCTATACCTCCTGCTACGTGCTCCAAGTACGTCCCTGCGTTTGAGAAGTGCGCCAAGGACACGCACTGCGGAACAAGCGGTGAGATCTGTCAGGAGGAGAAGATCAATGTCGCGGGCGATGCGTCGTGCCTTGAGAACTGTGCCAAGAGCTGTATTGACTATGGAAAGGACTGCAAGTACTTCAGCTACCAGCCTGCGTTCTACAACAGCGCTGCCAAGTGTAAGCTGTACAAGAGTGGAAAGATCACCAAGAAGAGCACTTCTTGGGTCAAGTTCTACGAGCAGGATTGCTTCAAGTGCCAGCAGTCCAAGTAAGCAACACATCTGGGGCATGATGAAATGGGCATTGGAGGGAGGAGTCGGAGAAAAACATTCTTTTCATATTCTACGACTTTGAACGTTAGCATTTTTATGTAATTACTTTTATCTTTTTTTGTCTATTTTAGATGGACATATGATATATACACTATGACTTGGGCAACCATTTACTTGTCCCTGATCGATCTCCTGAGCCAGATGTGACGCCATTACTCCAAGCATCTTGTGGTAGTAGCGACGATAAAGAAAAGAGCATCGGTAAATATTTATTATTCCCGCTTTGATCATGGCATCCGCTGTCAGACGGATATTAACGTCCATGTCACCAACCACCTTTCTAGCCCGTGGCGTCTTGCTTTTTCGCATCTTCCTTTCAACATCCAACATATCGTACACGTTAGATTACAATAATACACATATAAACACCATTGAACCTTCAGCAGCGCCGGCTGACAGCTTCTCTTTGAGTTCAGCATCGAGCCACAAGTCCCCATTACACTCCTCGCTCATTCCGTCCCTACACTCCCACCACTCGCCATCGCAAGCCTCTCCCTCTCCTCCCTCTCCTTATTGATCTTGGCCTGTTTCCATGGCATAACCTTCTGTTCTTTCCCCATAACAACTACTCCATATTAGCGCATCTCTACCCAACAAACGGAACAACTTACGTCTTTGGAACAGTTCGTAACCGACAACCAAGACAATCGGCATCCCAACCATGAACTTGAGCCAAAACCTCTCCAGTTGTTTATGTCTCCTATTGTAATCTTCCTTCTCCGCCTTCTCCCTCTCCTCCTTCGTCAATCCAGTCTTCTTCTTCTCCTCGGCGGCATTCGTTCTCTCCTCAGCCTGCTTTGCCTTTTCCCTTCTCTCGCTAGACGCCAGATTCTCCCTTGCATCTTGCCTCTTATCTGCATCCGCAGAAAGCTTTCCTAGTCGTGCTGATCGTGCCTGTCGTAGTTTGTCTTCTCGTTCTTGTGCTAGTTTTGTAGCCCTTTCGACCATACTCTTTGCGTTCTCGGCAGACTGTTCGGATGTTGTCAGGGTTATGGTCGTTTTGGCGGGCTTTTCACCGAGTTTAACAGAGTCAACTGGGCTTGGAACCTGTTGCCGGCGGTTGGAGGGTCGTGATGTTGAGAATGCGCATTTTGAGGTTCGATGGCTGAGGAGAGGGTATTCGAGGCGGGAGGTTCGAGGGAGGGCGCTTGATGCCACTTTTCGTGGCGCAATTCGCAATGACATTGTTTCCGCACAAGTAAACGTGTGACTTGAGCGCAATCGGTAGTGGTGAAGTGTCGCAATGTATGTCGTAAAGTTGTTTGAAGTTCAAGATTGACGAATCCAAGTGGGAAAAGATCACCAAGTCCTTATCGATAAAGCCATAGCTTCAGCTCAAGACCTCACGTCACTAAAGTTCGATCAACATCGTGATAGCCAAATTCTCTTCATATCAACAATTAATTGAATTGGAGCTCACTCAAAGTTCTAATCTCACTTCAAATCTTCAATGTTAACCAGCCTTCTGCTATAGTTTTTGATTATACAATATTTAATCTTCCAAAACGCCTTTTGCAAACCCATTTACTGCCCGCCCATGCCTTATGATCTTATTATACCCTCCCAATCAATCGTCATCAGTGTATCGAGGACCAGTGGCGGCAGGAGTCTCTGGAGGGGCATATGCTGCGGGTGTAGGAGCACCATAATAACCAGGCGTAGGAGCACCAGCCGCAGGAGTAGGAGCCGAGTCTGCTCCCCATCCACCTTGCCACGAAGCTCCTGGTGTAGGTGCGCTGATGGCCGCGGGAGTCGGTGCAGAGTAGGCACCAGGTGTAGGAGCACTCAATGCACCAGGAGTCGGGGCACCAAGACCAACACCGGGCGTAGGGGCGTCGTAAGCGCCTGAACCTCCCCATGAGTCGTTTCCACTAGCTCCAGGAGTTGGCGCAGATACTCCCCAAGCGGGAGTCTTGGATCCTGAACCCCAGCTGTCACCACCACCGCCATATGCAGGCGTACGTGAGCCAGCACCGAAAGCATCGCCAGGAGCAGGAGTCCTTCCACCGGCCTGCCAGGCAGGTGTACGTCCTCCAGAGCCATAAGCAGTACGGTTGCCGTCGTAAGGGTTGACAGTTCGTGAACCATCAGCCCATGCGGGAGTTCGGGCTCCGGACATATCTGGGGCCTTCCAAGCGGGTGTGCGTCCACTTGCTGCTGCAGGTGCTGCATCATGTTAGCATGTTGAAACCAGCCAATTGCTGAGAAACTTACTTCGTGATCCCCAAGCAGGCACTCTTTCTGAGTTACTACCCGCCATAGGTGTGCGAGAACCGCCCTGCCATCCTGGCACACGATCACCACCACCTCCCCGCCCAGCACCACCACCATATCCACCACGGCCTCCTCGGCTAGCGATGTCAATTGTAGCTCCAGTCAACTTGTTCTTAAAGCTCAGACTATCCTTGGGCACTGTAATAGTCTTGCTCTTCGTATGAAGCTCGACCCGGGCGTGGGTATCTGTTGTATCCTTGACAATACCCAAAAGACCTTTGTAGGCTCCCTTCCTGATAATAACAGTCTGTTCAATTGCCTTATCTCGGCCAAATGATCTGGGTTGCTGTACTGGCTTGTTTTCTGTACCGTTCTTGTGAAGCTTGAGTGCTGGGTTCATCGCTGTCAGGTCAGGACCAGCGGATGCAGCAGCGACACGACCTCCCTTGGCCGCAACGGTGTTGACCATGCTGGCCTTGGTAACAAATACACCAGCGTTCTCCTTGCTGTCGTTGGTGTGTAGGAAGACATACGAGCGATGGATGTGAATAATCTTGCCCTGTCGTTGTTGACCTGTGTACTCCTTGACGACATCTTCGAGTCTAATCTCAGAGCCACTTCGGTCGGCGGCAACAGCAGTCTTTCGCTTTGGAAGTTTGTTGGCAATCTGCGATGGCATAACCTGGCGAGTGTCTCCGAACTGGTCAAGAACAACAAGCGACTCGCGATCTACCTTGACAACGCATCCCACTGTCGTGGGATCAAGTTGCACCAAATCGTGAAGAGAGTACTGGCCCAATGATCCTTGACCACCGATATCACTAGCTTCACGCAAATCTTTGCTGAATACAGTGACTTCAGAATTGGTCTGATCTGTCAGAAGAGTAACTTGATCGTCCTTGATATTGACAACCATTCCGACCTCGTCGCGGAACTTGCTGCCACCAATGACCTTGACATGATCACCAATCTTGAAGCGCTTGCGAAGAGATCGGATCGGAACATCGATTTCCTGGCCAACAAGATCACCCTCAGTAACAGTAATCGAGACGACATCGGAGTGAACTCGCATAGCCTTTCCGACAACACCCTTCTGCTCGCCAGTGTACACCTCGACAATATCGCCAGGTAGGTACGTAGCCAGAGCGTTACTGTCCTTTAGACTGTGGGCCAGAGCCTTAAGATCAAGGTTCTCGGTTCCATCTTCAGCGCCTGAGGCGAATCGAGTGACTTCCTCAAGTGAGGGATTGACATCAGTGGTAATAAGTTGCTGAATCTTGATATCCTTGACCTGGAAACCATTCTCGAACTCGTCACCCATGTAGGTCCATGTTCCAGCAGTAGGGTTACCCTGGATATGTCGAGGATGGCGCTTTCGTGCCTCAACCTCGCTGAAGAGCCTCTGCGGTGGTTTAGGACCAGCCATACCGAAAGGTCGCTTTCGCTTTCCATCGGCGGTGACTGAAGAGAAGGCATCGTCTCGCATACCATAGTCCAATCTGGGAATGAAACGGACACGAGCCTCCAGACCGTTCTCAGTAACATCAATGACCTGAGCAAGATCGCCATTGTGCTTCATAGGTCTTCGGAGACGAACCCAGGCTCCAGGCTCCAGAGTTGGTGTCTTGGAAACGCGGAACAGCTCAGGCATATCCTTGATATCAACCAAGATCATCTTGGAGTGAGGATACACATTGAGCATACTGTCCAATCCCTTCAAAATGTCGGTTTGACGTCGGGCCTCAACGTAGACAAATCCCTTCATGACAGAGTCAGGGCCTCCACGTTCGAACGCAGCAGTGATGGCCAGTTCATCCTTAGTGCCAGCCCTCTCTTCGATGCGCTTCATAATCGAGAAAACAACTTCTCGCTCCTTGCCTTCTTTACATCGTACGGCCCAAATGCTAGGATCGTCCACACTAGGGAGGAGCAGTCGCTTGGGAACAACCGATGCATCTCTGAAGCCTTTGCCAGAACGTCGATTACCATATCGCTGTCGCAGGATCTCTGCCTGTTTCTCGGCGTCCATGCTGGAATCTATCTCGCGACGGCGATCGAGCTCACGATGTCGTCGGTCATCATCGATACCAGTTTCAGCCATATCGTCTGGGTGATCGTTTGTGATAAAGTCGCCTATCTCTTCACCCAGCATTTCGTCATCTTCGGCTTCGTCTTCATCATCGACTTCGGCTTCGATATCGAAGAAAGCTGCTCCTCGTTCCTTTCTGCGCTTTCTGCGATGGCCCTAAAGGGGGTCAGTATTTGAAGAGCAGGCAGGCAACGCGCCCAGGCAGAATCAGAGGCTGCTCACCTGCTGGACATCGTCCTCGTCCTCGTCGTCTTCCTCATCATCTTCGTCCTCGTCATCATCGCGACGCTTGGGATTGTCATCCTCTTCCTCTTCTTCTTCTTCCTCCTCGTCATCGTCATCGGCGTGTCGCGACTTTGATGGTCGCTCATCCTCGTCATCGTCATCATCGCGAGGCGCAGGACTGCTTCCACGCTTTATCTGCTTGTCGTCGCCATCTTGCTCCTCGTCGGACATATCGGCGGGCGCTGGGTTGAAATCTTCCTCATCTTCGGAATCGTCGAAGCGCGAAGGGTCGTGGGAGGACATGGTGGCGAGTGAGCCGCGCGACACGAAGCGTGTCTGCGATAACTGGTGAGAGATTGGTCGCTGGAGTTTGAAAGATTAAAAAATTATTAAATGCCGTCGATGCGAGAGAAGAAAGAATAAAAGGCGCTTGATGGATGACAAAGATAAATAAAGAAAGAGGTTCAAGCAACTTTGAAGTCAATGTTAGAGCTTCAGACGGCAAAATGCCGGGCCTTGTGCAATGCACAACCGTGTAATTGGTGGGTCCCGAGTTGTGCAGAATTACAGTGGGCCGCTTGTGAAGGTCATTGATCGATCTCTGAATGTAAAAACATCTTGAATGAAAGAGTTTACATCAGAAAGAAATTTTTCTTATGCTCAAGTCTTGCAGAATCACATGTGCTATTTTCAAGACACAGAGGACGTATTTCAATTGTATAAAACCATGGCTACGTGAATGCATAACCTTGATGAATCTTGAGGTGGCCTTGACACTGACGCAGATATGAATGTACTCGACATAAGATAGAAACATTGAATAAACGTCAAAGGGACTGCAGAGTGATTGATTGGCTGGTCACTTTTTCCTTTGTCGTATATCGTGACCGTTTCAAGTCTCATGTTGTCGAGGTTCTCATGGAGGTCTATCCGAAGAACCCAAACACACCCTCGACCAAATCACACTCAAACTACTCCATCATTCATTGATATCTGGTTATAGTCATCATATTGCATATATCTTCTCATCATCTATATCTACTCCAACGCTAACTCCCACCAGCGCCGCCCTCTATGTCCACCCATTCCCAGGCTTTGCACAAGCTAGAACTCAATCTGGCCGCTCAAACTCCTCCTCATGCACAAAACCTCCCATAAAGCGCAAGTGTCCAGGATATAAGTTCGTGTTTTTATATCGACCAGCCCAACGTTTTGATCCTGGCACCTTGAAGATGCCCCCAATCAGACTTTCGAAAACCCCCTAATGAAAACTCCAGGCTTTGCGGAATGCAATGACCATGCCCTTAACCAGCCACACTTTACATAAATCGAGTAACGTTTCTGAAACAGAACTGGAGGCTCTGACCCACGCTTTACAAATGATTTAAGTCAGTTCAGTACTGCCTTTTCACGCGACTCGTGTTCCCCAGATACCGCGTCCTGCACCGACGCCGAGCCATTCGCCGTACTCGGAGTTGGGTAGTTGAGGCACCCAGCCCAGGTTACCGATCTCGTAATCGCATTGCCAGCTAGCAACAGGGCTTCTGGGGTTCTCTTGTTGAGGAGTACCGTTCATCGGCTGGTTGGAGTTGTAAAGATCCCAGAGAAGAACTTGGCAGTCGTCGCCACCTGAAGCAAGCATACCTCGTCGATGAGGTGACCATTCGATGCAGTTGACGTTTCCACCATGGCCTCGTAGCTCGAGCAAGGCCTGGCCGGGTTGTCGCACATCTAAAATGCGAATAGCGTTGGAATCTTGAGCAAATGTAGCGAGAAGATGGGTATCGTGAGGTGAAGTAGCGAGTCGTAGCAGCGGAGGAGGATTCGCCATCGTTTGTTGAGCAAGTGTTGGACTAACACGGCCACCGTTGGGATCTATAAAGTCAGTATATGATGAAGAAAGACTGGACAGGCAACTCACCTCGCTCTTCCTTGCCCGTAGGCTCGTAAATAATTGTAGAGTGCTCCAAACTTCGAAGATCAAACATACGGACACTGCCGTCTTGACCACAGCTAACAAAAACATCCACACTCTTGGCGCAGAACCTAACATCATAAACCTCTTTATCGTGGGCAATAAGTTGGGTTTTGGCCGTAAGTGAGGGAATATCCCAGATGGTACATGTTGTGTCTATGCTGGAAGTAATGATGAGGCTGGGAGAAACGGTGTTCCAATCGAGAGATGTGAGAGGCGCAGTATGATCTGGTGTCTTGGAGTTGGAGAGTAACGCGAGGGGTGTCAACTTGGTGGTAGGGTTGTCGCGACGACCGATCGTGCTGCTGGGCGTAGCAGGATTCTCGTTAGGAAGAGACCACAATCGCAGGTGGTCGCCCGAAGTCGCGAGCAGGTCAGTAGACTGCTTCTGCGACGAGGGAGGCTCCCATAGCAAGCGCGTCACAGGATAAGAGTGGGTAGCTTCGGCAGCCTTGGTGAACTCGAGACTATATTTAGATGAGCCAGGTGTGTAAACATCCTGAGGTGTTGGCGTAATGTGGCTGTCGAGGATTTGGATCTATAAGAGTCAGCGATTGTATATGATCAATTGTACGTTGAGACGCACAAAGTTGTGACCATCTTCCAGGTAGCTCCCCACAGCCAGCTTGCCGGCACCATTGCCCTGGGCAGGCCATTTGCACCAGTCGAAAGCGTAAATGGCCCATGGCGCGAGGTAATTGCTTGTCCCTGGCTGAGCACTATTGGCGTCATAACCCATAGAAGCTCCAGGACCATCAGACATGCTCGAGTCGGCGCGGGGACGGATATCAGCTAGGCCAAGCGGGGTGTTGGAGATGGTGCGCTGGGATCCTGGAGCATTGTATCTGGCGGGATCGATTGGAGACATTAGATGCGAAGATGAAGCACCGCTGGGAGTAGTGGGCGTGTATGCGTGGTAGTTAGAAGAGCCATCGTAGCCAGCGGCTGGGCTGGAGCGGGAATAGCTATGAGACATGCTCAGTGGTGGTTTGCTCGCGGCGGCAGCAGAAGGCGAGTTTGAGTAGTCGTGGGAAGGCTGGCCGTGCTGAGAAGGGATCTGCAGCGGCTGCTGTGAATGATGATGATGCTGTTGGTGTTGACCTTGCGTCGGCGGCTGGTGAGGAACAGATGAGGCAGCGGGAGAGGATTGCTGCATCGGCGAGGGCAAGTTGGGCGAGGCTGGGGCGCCGCGAGCGGACAGGCCACCGGCGGGTTGGAGGACGTTGGGCACCGAAGAGTTGGAGGGGTTCCTGTAGTGGAGGTTTGAGGGCGAAGACTCGAACTTGATCTGAGGAGGGTTCTCGTAGTCTTGAGGCGACATGGAAATTGGAGCACCAGTTTGGCTCAAGCCCGACATGTGCAATTCGTCGTGCTGGGGCTGGGGTTGAGGGCCGGATCCAGAGCCAGCGCCAGCGCGAGGAGCAGACGCAGATGCAGAAGACATGGAGCCCACCTGCGTCTGACGCAGTGAAGGAGGAAATTGCTGTGATTGGCTCATCGTTGGATACTTTGACTGTTTCTCGGCTTAGCAGCTCGGGGCCTGTGTTTGACGGACCTGGCCTGGTGCTGATTGACTCGGCAAGCCTCAAAGCGCGCGAACAGCAGCAACGTTGAGTGAGGATGAGTCTGAGGAGCAAAATGTATGCGACAGTGCAATACGAGGGTAGTCGTTAATAAAACCGAGGTGGAGTAACGAAGTGTCCCTTACAGCTCAACTGGCTCGCGGGCGTCGGCAGTTGGTAAGCCAAAAGATCAGCAGCAGTCGCGATGCTTGAAGTTCCCGTCGGTTCAAGCAGGAGTCCGAGGGTGAGGTTTCAGGGTATTGACCTGTGAGAGCAAGGCAGAAGAAGCGGAAATTTTGACGAGATGCAAGAAAGAATGCGACATGGGAGGCTCCTCGTTCGCGCAAGCAAGGTTTCGGTCTGGCCTGGCTCGGGTCTGGTTCGGTTTGACTTGGAGAAGGGCGGAGGGGTTAGTGAAAAGTTGCCGGCTGATGGTAGTCTTTCGTTTGAGCAGAGGATTAGGCAAGCAAAAAATATTATTCTTGAAGGATTCAAATGATGTAAGGCATCTTCGAAAGTATCACTATATCTGAGTCTGAAGCTCGGCCGCGGTTTGCACTGCATTAATATGAATAACTCACTGGAGGGCGCGTGAAATTTGGAAGCTTCGAACCTCTTGATAAAACTTGCATTTGTAGATTTGAACCCTGGTCAGAAATGTCTACTAAGGTATATTTCGTGACCATCCGAGCCAGAGTAACTTGGGTATCACTTATGAAGTCTTCCCCAAGCAAGCTACCTAAGTAGCATCTTGTACGTGATGCTACTTTTTGAGCCTAGAGCTTGACATTGGTGATCTTGAGACATCTGGTCGGTTTACATGCAGTGAACATTACTGGTATGAAGATTACCATGACACTGAGCTAGATATACTACAAAGTATTACCCAACTCAATGAAAAGCGAGATAGCAAGTTTCCGGCGCCTTTCCATAGTACGAACTGAGCTTCAAGTTGAAGCTATCGTCAAATATTCAACATATGATTTACCTTCATCACATGAAGATAAGCCCGTGACATGGTCGTGGTACAGATCCACAGGGCGGGGAGTGGATCGCGGTAGCTCATGGCCAGGTGCACCCCAGAGCAGGTGGGCACATGCCAACCCCAGATCGTGTCCAAAGCTTCCGTCCAGTCAAGCAAGCTTCATCAAGCTCTTCTCTTATGATCACTACCAACGACTTCAACGACTCGTCACCGCTTATACAACACCTATCACTGCATATCCTCATATACTTCAACTAATGTGAAGCACTGCGACTACAGTCTCCACAGCTATAAAAGCTTCGAGCCGTGTCTATCCGAAATCGAGCGAATGTTTGCGACAACTTCAATACTGCGACTACTCTCATCATTCCCATACGCGATCCTCCCGTATCTCTATTTATAAGCGAACATGTCTTCTCCCTCTATCCTCGATCGTATTTCCAGTCCAACCCAGCGACTCCTCAACAACCCACTCCGTAGCCCTCCTATTCGAGAAGTCAGCGAGTATGACTTAGATGAGCTCGAGCCTCGAAGTGAAGACCCTCTCTTCGACCAGGAACCCCCACGCCCAAGACTTAGAAAGACGGCCCAACCTACTTCTACCGCATCGACCCGGCGATCTTCATCACCTGCTTCGTGGGACAGCAAGCATCGCTATGAGATTTCACCTTCTCGAAGGAGGTCGAAAGTTATCTTCGCAGGACCACCCCCTCCGATCGCATCCTCAGTCTTGATTAACCAAGATCCCGCACGGCAATCAGTATCCCCGAATCATAGCGATAGCGGGCGAGGGTTTGGGTTGCTTTCGCCAAGTCGCTTTGGGTTGAGTGACAGCCCGAGCCAGAAGCATTTAGATAATCGCCCACGACTCGACTCGATATGGAGAAGCTTACAGCGACGAGAAAAGGCTTTGGAACGAGATATTCAACAACTTTTAGATCTTCAAGCTTCAGGCTTGGTTGCTGGTAGCGGAGATGGGGGTTCTGAGAGCAACTTTGGAAGCGATACTGGCACTGGGGAGAGTACTTTTTATTCGACGGCTACGTCGAAATCACGAATGATAAATTCATTACATTTGCCGGTGCGCTCTGCGCCAGATGGAAGTGTTATACCTGTGCGACAACCCGCTCCAAGCAAACCACGCGGCCTCAAATCAGCTCGAGCTGGTCTCCAGCGGGCCATGGCTGCTTTATCAGACTTGAAAGCGGAGGAGAACTCGCATCTGAACACGGCGCTAGAACAACGAAAGGACGCTCTGGCATACCTTGACAAAATGAGCAAGCGGAGGGACGATATATATGCTGAGCTTCATGCCTTGGAAGACGACGAAGAAGAACCTTTGGGCCAGGAGCTCCGTGAGCTTGGGGCCGAACAGCAGGCTTTGGACCACGACATACGAATTCTAGAAGAGAAATTGATTGCAATGCGAAATCGGCGTAGATGGGTGCGAGAGAAGATAGAGGATGTTAAGAATCGACGAGAGGCTGGTCTTAGTGGGTACAGAGCTGCTGGTCGAGACGTGGACACAGAAGTAAAGGCACTGATACAAAGACCCCCTGTTACACCGTTGGATATAGATGCTCTCGGCGCCGGTGCAAAATCTCGGTCTAAGGAGAATACTAATATGCTGCGAGGTACCGAGTTCTTGCAGCTCAGACCAGAGCGCAGGACGGTAGAAATGGCTAGAACGTGGTGGCAAGGAGAAATCGCTGTGCTTGAGCGTCGCAAGACCCAGATATCAGAAGACCGCCAGGCTTTGATTGAAGGCTCCGAAGTTTGGTCTGAAGTTACAGGGCTTGTCGCACAATTCGAGGCGAGATTGCGGGAACTGATCAAAGCCAGTCAAGCGGGAGATGCTGACGAAGAGCCGCAACAAGCCGCGATACGAGATCAGTTGTCCCAGATGGACAATGTTGTTGAAGAGTTGGGAAAGCGATTGCAGCTGGCTGAATCAAAACATTGGAATCTCCTCATATGCGCGATCGGCGCAGAGCTGGAGGCGTTCCTCGAGGCCAAAGCACTCTTGAGGAGAACGCTCGGAATAATCCCAGATGAGTCGGTCACTACAGAGGATCATCCTGAACATAATGGAACACAAGACAATACGGAAGGGGAACCCCACGAGAATCCTGAAGAAAGTCACGATGAGAGCGATAACGAAGTTCCCGCTGACTTATTGGTATCTCGGTTTGAGGACCACGATCGTGATCCTCCGGACAGCCCTCAACAACAGAGCGTAGTGTTGAGACGGGTCAGCTCTGAGGACGAGGTTCCAGCTGAGTTTCTGGCAGAACACAAAGAACAAACCAAGATCGACTAGGAGGAAGAGTTTGGGACATTGATTAAGCTTATGAGTAATGACACGAAGGGATGGGTAGGTTTAAATAACTTGGTTTAGGTTGTTGGTTATTCCCAATGCAATTCACGACAGCAGGATAGAAGCTCGTGGCCTTAATTGTATATCAGTATCATTGATCCAATTCACATGCATAGTTAGTCATATATCCGAACGCCTATCTGAAAACCCAGCGCGTCGAACGCGTATCAGGTAACTTTGGCCATTTCCTCCGCGCGATCGTTAAGTCGTTTTTCAAGTCATTTGCAGCTGTAAAACTGAGTGGGAAGTCCATGGTATCGATAGCTTAAAAGAGTGTTATCCTAGTCGCTCATCGGGTTCGCTCAAAGTAGCCGCTGGAGCCTGCGATCGCGACGGATTGATCCATGACCCATTCTCCGACACCGAGGTATCTATCGATCCAGCCGGTGAATTCCTTGTTCTCGCCGGCGACCTTGTCGGTCTTGAAACTATCGCTTGCTGTTAGATGTGTCGGAGAGTAATTCGGAGGGTTTAAGGCTCACGTCAGGCCAGTAGATCGCTTCATGCCGGCAAGGAAAGCCGAGACTATTGCGGTGTTAGTTTTGCGCTGTCGCGGCGACAAAGAAGGGAAGTATCTTGAACTTACAGAGAACGGCGTCAAAGGCATAGTGTGTCAACCGTCCGACCTTTGACCAGAGTCCCAGAGTCAGCAGGTTGAGGAGCTGTGAGAGGAGTCTTTAGACTTGCCAGGTCTCACGGGCAGAGCTCCAGGGGGGAACAGGGGAAGAGGAGAGAGAGGGTACATACCACCATGATGTAAGTGTTTGCAGCGGAAGAATTGTAGAGTGTCGTTTGGTGTTGGATGATAGTCGCGGTGTGAAGCGTCGTGAATGGAGTCGTTTTCTGGATCTAACCTTGGTCTAGCTTGGTCGTCATGCGGACACAGACACAGCCCGCGGGCAGGGAACCCAGGGCGATAAGTAGAGG